>NC_072732.1:19351362-19531101 GCF_026930045.1 Uloborus diversus | reverse complement strand
ACACCATAAACTGTCTGAAGATTGCAAGTTACCCCAAAGAAAACACTCGGAATGGAATGTTTTACCTTTTTTGGCAGTATTGTTAATCACCACAAGGTAGCGTATTCGAGGTCTGGAGTTGCGATATGCTCGACTTCTATTGAAAATATTTTTTTTTTTGATTATCTCACTATAAAGTATATATATAACGTACGTTGAGGTATGCATATTGTCACTGCCAGGGGCGGATCCGGCTTCTAGTTTTGGAGGGGGTCATCATCGGAAAGAAAGGAGACAAAGTGCAATTTTATGCTCAAATAAGCGCTCTGGGGCGACACTTTTTGAAACATAGGTCCCAAAGATACGGTTTTAAGCTGTTTTGGTTACTATGACCCCATCCTCCCCCTCTCTTCCTGACTCACTGTGACAAAAAGCAGATTTTTCAGTTTCGAGATTCCACTTGAAAAAAAACAAAGTATGCGTTATACTTTGATTTATTTGGAACTAATTGCGTAGCCCGGCTTTACACGGTGTACCGTGAAAATAAAAGTTATGTCAAGTGACGCGTGTTCCAACAATTAAGCTTCAATTAGAGAGAGAGAGAAAAAAAAAGACTAAAATTTCCCGTCAAAATAAAAGAAACAAGATAAATTGCCAAATAGTAATCAAAAGAAGAAATTTTTATCTTAAAATAAAAACAAAATTTTATTTTGGTCACCTTCTGAATGGTTTTATTGACGCTAATTTAAAATGAAATCCCGGAAACGATAGTTTTTCGATATGAAAATACTGTTTCAATAGGCTTAAAAATGCTTATAACTGTTCTTCTGTTAAGTTTGCAGTCTTGTTTTTTTTTATTCGAAGAAAGTAAATGTACTACGGGGCGTAAATGCATTTTTCGCGAGCTTTCAAATGGCGCTAAAATCGAACTGGTCGGAAAATTATTTCGGGTAGAACGATTCATTTAATGCCATTTTTGGGTCCTGAAAATAAAATTCGAACGTTTCATTACTTTTTTGGCATTTGAAAACCCCACTACGTTGCTTCTCAGGTACCGAGTACCTTCCTACCAAATTTGGTCGAGATCCGATGTAAACTAGATTTCTATAGGGAACATACATGCATATAATATGTTCTTTGTTTGATGTAGTATATAGATTCTTCAAGGATTAATGTCATTTTAATTCTCTTGAAGAATTACAAATATATATATATATATATATCCCCAAACTTTGCTCTGGTAACTCTAGCAGCACAACAATGAAAAATCCGATCCAAAATGGCTAAACTTACGCTGATGCGTCGACAGATGGCTGTCTTCACTTGTGACGTCACACGAAGAAACATTTTGTTTTAGAAATCTATCATTTGAAAACAAAATTAAATGCTGGGGATATTAAAGGCTCCATGTAATTTTTGCTTATTCTATCAATTTCAGTTACTAAAAGTAGTACTTTTTATTGAAGGAAACACCCACATTGTGCAATGGGGTTGTTTCCGGAATTTTAAAAGTATTTTTTTTCTGAAGACTTTGCTTAAAATGTAGGATTTAACCATTTTTTAAAATAATTTGACAAAGTTTAGTAATTTTTAACAATTATTTTAAACGGTGCAATTTCGCTTCTGCACATGACATCACAAATGATGAAATATCATTCACTAACGATATTAGCAGAGCTCAATATTTAATTCGCATCTTTACTCTCGTGTACTGGCAACGATACATTTGATAGCAAGCGTAGAGTGCAATATTTAATTCGCTTCTTGATTATCATAACGTGGAAGCGCGGTATACAGATGCGCCAAAGTACATCATTTGTGACGTCATAAAGAACACACTTTATTTTCAAAATAGGACATTTTAAAAAATTAATTAAAAATTAAGCTTTTGGAAAATGAAATTTTTTTCTCTCGATGCATGGTATTATTATTATTATTATTATTATTATTATTATTATTATTTTGCTCTTTCTGTCGGTTTCAGTAACTAAAATTAAAACTTTTGACTGAAAAAAACAGCCTTATTGTTGAAAAAGTTTTCGCACTAACCGAGTACACGGAAGTTCAATGAACCGTAATCCCATATTAAGTTTATTTGATAATGTATTTATTAAAATAAGCTTTTTTTTTAATTTATCAACAGCAGATTTGAGTTGTTTCCCGACAACTCTTTCTTTCAAATGGCACCTCCCGTATCCCATCATTTACCAATGTCAGATAGAAGTCTCAACTTCCAGCTATCTCAATATGTCTTCCGCCGTAAAAACGAACAAAACTCGTTGAGATGTCCAGTATTATTGTTACCATTTGTCTTGAGGTGGAAATAGAAATAAAAATGACTAATAAACGCTCCAAGCTCAATATTTCTGCAACTGATTGTGGTTTGTTTGAAAGACATGGCTGCGGCAAAAAAAAAAAAAAAAAAAGAAAGAAAGAAAGAAAACAAATGGAAAGAAGAGCGCTTGGTCGCATTTTTCTTCTGTGGAGTATGAAACAGATGGAGTGGTCATTTTTCGGCTCGCATTATTTTAAAGGTTGCTCTTGACATTTGTTCTCTTGGTTTGTTAGTTTCCGGTCATTTCTTTCTTTTTATTGAATCTCATCTTTTCCTCGAGAAATCTATGTCACAATAAGTTATGGTCAGTGCTTTTGAATTAAATGTTTATGGTTTGGGGAGAAAGTTATTGTTTTTAGTTTCGAGTGCTTATATTGAAACATTGGTTTCTTGATCTTCATCCTTTAGCAAGGAGGTTTCCTAGCAAACCAAGGCTGTAGCCATCAGACTTTAGTTTTCGGGAGGGTTTTACCAATACATTTTTTTTTGTCAAATTTATATGATAAATAAAATTTGATTTCATTCGTTTACATTTAGTAATATTTGCTACAATAGATTATTTAAATAATGAGGGCAGGCTACACTTAGGGCATTAACATGCGCAAATATTAAAGACTAGCAGTACCCGCACAGCGATGCCTGTGCTAAAAATTTAAGAAAATCCGTTGAATTAAAGAAAAATAAATTACATCAAAATTACATTTGCAGTAGCTTTCAAATGTAAAAAACTCCATAATTCATCGCCAAATTCGCCAAGCGACTTTCTAATTAAAAAGAAAATCAATTAACATACTCACAATGAATCTTACTACTATTATATATATGCGAAAGTTTGTCTGTATGGATGTATGGATGTATGGATGTTTGTTACTCTTTCACGCAAAAGCTACTGAATGGATTTTGATGAAACTTTACAATAATATAGCTTATGCATCAGAATAACACATAGGGTAGTTTTCGTCCAGTTATGGGGGGCAAAACCCCCTTAGGGGGGCAATAAAACACAATTTTTGTATAAATTCTCTAATATTGGGATGAAAAAATACTTGCACATATTTACATTATATGTCCATCGAAAGCTCTGATTTTTCTGCTGAAGATGGCACCTGTTCGAAATTTCTAAGTAGAATAAAAAACCAGTTATGAGCTTTTTAGATCCATGTTCGAAGGCTTTCCTCAACTCAATACAGTATTTAGTGTATCATCTCAACTCCCTGTCGATAGCAACAATTGTTGTATTGTTGACTATCTATGCTTTTCTCAAGTCAAATTTTGAAGTAAGATTTTTGCACAAGATTGGCAAATAATACATGGATTTGGCTTTTTATTTTCCATTTTAATGCAACTTTGAGGCAATTAATGGGTTTTTTTATTTGTGTTGACTGGGTATTTAATCGATCAGCGGAAATCTAGCATAACGTTTTTTTGTGGAATCATTTCAATAGCTAGGGAATAAGGCATTTTTTTCAACTGTCGCTGTTTTGGAAGCTAAAAACTACGCAATACTGTTTCTCAATTTTCACCATGTAACCAAATATCGCCATTTCTTTAGTATTTCTTTCTTTTAATTTGTTAACACGTAAAATAATTCGCCAACTAAATTAAGCAAATCCATAAACAGCACAAAAACTTCCATTAATTTGTCTTTGCACATAATTTCAAACAATTGCCAAATTTTTACTATTTATTGGAAACATTTCAGGTAGCATTATTTTATAACTACCATATTTTTTGTGATTTTGGGGTGTCTTCCCAGTTTTCCCGACATTTCATTTACTCCCCTTCCCCCTGATTTTCAGTTTTAATCATACCTTTTGATACATTTAAGGGGGCAGGTTATTTGAAATGTCGGCGAAACTAGAGACAAAAAATTTTTTGATAACTATTTGACCTCTGCCTGTAATAACCATTAACTTGAATCAATTGAAAAAAGAAAACTACATCAACGTGAGCGAAGCCGCGGGTAAAAACTAGTTTAAAATAAAGTAATAACAGTAAAATATTCATAAGCAACAAAGGCAACTTACTCCAAAAAGAAAGTTAGTTCAGTTATTTAACTGAAAGATTGTCTTGAAAATGGACCTAGTGTTACAGTTGAAAATTGTCTGGAAAGTGGACCTAGTGTTATAGCGATTTCTCGAAAGAGAAGCCTTGAAAATTGACTCAATTACAATTGCTTATATCTCTTGTTCTAATTAACTTAGAAAAATGGAACAAACATCATCTTGTTTGGGAAGGAAAACCCTTTCCAACGATGTTTGGGGGGTGGGGGGATTTTGTACCCCCTAATTAGCCGAAATTTCGCTTAATTAGTTAATTAGAAAATAAAACTAATTCGAAATTTAGAATTTCGGCTTCGAGGTGCACGGGCTCGGGATACGTTCGAATTTTTGGGCCAAGTTTCAGGGCTGTAGGTGCTCTGGGGTCGTCTGGCCATCGGGTACAAACAAAGAAACAAAGAAACACCGTCACTTTTATGTATATAGTAACGTTTATTAAATGAAGAAGAAAATCTGATGTGTATATTACACAATTTCACCCATATTAATATTCGATGTATTTTTTAACGACTGAAAAATTGTGTACAGTATACTCATATACGTGCATTCTATGTAACAACTTCTTGAATTACACAATTTTTTACGCTTACAAAATGTACTAAGTATAGAGCTTGGTACTTTTGAGTTTAAATAATTTAGATGCTTTTTAGTTTCTGATATTTAAAATCTGAATGAAAACGCTGTAATGTTTAGTAAGAAAATTTTTCGCAATAACTGCAACAAAAATAAATACTAGTGATAAAGCACTGAGTTAGTATACATTTCGTCAATAATATTTTCCTTTTCTAAATAAATAAATAAATAAATAAATAAATTCATAAAAAATTAATCAGTATAAATAAGCTTTTTAGCAAAAAAAAGAAAAAAAAAAGAAAAAAAAAACATAGTAAAAAGTACATAATTAGAATAGTTTTGAAAATTTTCGGAGGGGGTATGAACCCTAAAAACCCACTCCTAAAATACGGCCATGTAGCAAACCTAACCTGTCAGCTTCGTAATGATGTGATTAGGATCCATGAGCCGTCACACTGCTGTCGGGTTAGGTTTGCCCCAACTTTTAGCACCATAGGGAATATTTTCTAAAAACTTCAGGGAAAAAAATCTTAAAATATTTTTAAAAATGAGCATCCAGCATACATTTAAATTTTGCCGTCTTGAATTCATGTTTTTCTTTTCAATTACGAATTGCGATAGGACCCTACTCGTTGATTTTCTTGTTTCTACAAATGGAATGGAATGGCCAAGAAATCTGCACCCGTCACATTGTGACTGGTGATTTTTTAGAATAGGCAATAAGATGCATACCCATAAAATAGAAATGGTGATTAAGATTAGGTAATAAATATTTTATGGCCGATATCCGCCAGTTACACTTATCATAAAGATTATTTACAGCGTATAACGTTATGAGTTTTTATTTGTTATCAATCGTAAATGATGGGAATGAGTAAACTAACTTTTGTGCTTCATCTATGTTGGTATTTATCCTGAAAAAACGCATTTTCACACCCCTCCCCCTATTTAAAAGTAAAATCTGCTTTAGTTAACCTTTGAATCAACGCAAACGATTTGTAACTATGGAGACGGAATTTCGTCCTCCTAATAAATATTAAAGTAACGAGTTAGCTTATTCTCGTCGTCATGGCCATCTGAAAAATCAGAGCAACACCAACTTTGGTCAAAGTGAGGATAATAAGCAATTCGTGATCGCTCTGAGAATAAATAAATGAATAAATAAATGAATAAAAAAGATAAGAAACGCGATAGAAATTCGAAAAAGAAAAAGAAGTGTTTATATATATATATATATATATATATATATAATTAAATATAACGGTGTTTATGATACTGGCTGTGATCTTTAATAGCAAAAGCTTTATTTTGTCAGAAATAAATTCGTTTTCCACAAAGACTCATTTATTTTGTGATTTTTTTATGCAATGTAAAAATACATTGCATAATAATTTTACTTCCTTTTACAAAAAAGGTATTGTATTCGCGAAAAAATTTTCACTCAAAAATCGGCCTTATTTCCATTTTACGCATCCCCAAATGAATGTTGAGTTTTTTTTTTCTACCCGACCGAACGTACATATGTACCTAAAAACGTATAGACGCCCGAAATATCCATTTTGACTTGTCCCGAGTTAATTACAACGGGTTTTCTCGTGACGTCTGTATGTACGTATGTATGTGCGTACGTGTGTATGTATGTCGCATAACTCAAGACCGGTATGTCCTAGAAAGTTGAAATTCGGTACGTAGACTCCTAGTGGAGTCTAGTTGTGCACCTTCTTTTTTGGTTGCATTCGGGTGTTTCTAAAGGGTCTTTTGCCCCTTTTCGGCGGAAATCATTGTTAATTTCGATGTAAACTCAAGTGGTGTTATAATTTGTCGGACACTTGGCGATATATCGCCAGTCTTTTGGTCGCCAAGTTTTGTCGCCAAGTTGGCGACAAAGTTGGCGATTTTTTATTTGTTTTAAAATTGGCCACTGTTGGTGATATTAGTTGATGATTAGTTGGTGATAGAGAGTCAAATATTGAATCACATTAAAATTGTTAATGATGGGGAAATGACATTGATTTAGAGTAAAAGGAAGTCATGTGATGCACATATCAGCCGTTTGAATTAATTTTATTTACTTTAAGAAAAAAAGATAAAAGATATTGTTACAAATCCTGTAAATAGTAATTATTGTAGTAACGTAACCTGTAAATAGTTTCCCGTAATGAATATACAACCCCTTTTCATTCGGCTGAAGTATGCGACCCCCTATTTCCTTTTCTTTTCATTGATAAAATTTGATAACGGTCTACTATTTTCCAGAAGCGTGTGGAATATTTGAGAGATTTCTTTTCGGTGTGTATATAAACCGTTACGCTGGATAAAGAGGAGAGTTTCGATTGAGATTTCGAACTGAGAGCGTATTTGCTCTGTTTATTGCGAGGCATTTCGCTGTGTTGTTTTCGTATTTGGAAGTAAATACGTGTGTAAACGTTGAGTTTACGGTGTTGTGTGATAATTGCTTAATTGCTGATGAATAATTTAGCAGTTGTTGACGATCTTTCCTGTACATAGTGTAAATAAATTTCCTGTGTTTTTATCAAGAACTGTGTCTTCATTTCAAGAAAGTGGAAGTCGCGCCGGATCCGTTACAATATTTTTTTAGAAATAAACCATAGCGAAGCAAGCATGTCTTTCCTCCCCTAAGCATAGTTGTATTTATAATCTAGAAAATGACAAATGTTTTAGTTTCAAGGAATTATAGCGATGCTTCCGAATATTTCTGCTCTCTCTGAACTATGATATTTCTTTAAGAGTGCTTGTTCACTCCCTTCTTCCAGAGCGTGGGCGTTTACTAATCCCTCCTAAAAGTCTTCGGAGACGAAATAAAAATGATAAATCGATGTGATGCCTTTTCAGGAAGCATTTTAATGATGGTCGAATTGGAAAGACAATCGCAGGATATGGGACGGTGGCAGAGAAAGAAGAGTGAAGTAAAAAACGAAGTTTGAAATAACTCAAGAGCATGATTTTGTGTTTTACTCGTACGTTACTTATTATGCAGGGTATCATGAATAGACTGTTTTCAAAAATTTATACAACAGGAAAACGTTTAGTGATCTTTACTAATAATAAAGCTGAAAGTCTCTCTGTCCGGAGGATGTCTGTGAGCGCATAGCGCCTAGACCGTTCGGCCGATTTTCATGAAATTTGGCACAAAGTTAGTATGTAGCATGGGGGTGTGCACATCGAAGCAATTTTTCGAAAATTCGATGTGGTTCTTTTTCTATTCCAATTTTAAGAACAAAAATATCATAAGATGGACGAGTAAATTACGAAATTATCATAACGTGGAACCGTAACATGGGCATAAGCCAATTGGCGAGATACGAAATGATCATAACGTGGAACCGTAAGATGGGTACAAGCCAACTGGCGAGAAAATTCACCATACATTATTTGTAAATATACAGGCGAACCAAAAGACCTTTTGATTTTTCTATTACGGGCAAAGCCGTGCGGGTACCACTAGTAAATAATAAATTCTTACAGAAAACTCATATGGTGGCCGTAAATCACCCTACCCTCTTTATATTGGTTGGCCCTCTTTGGTATAAATACCGGTGTTCAGTTGGTTGTTGTCAGTTCTCTCACGACTTTCGGTTGTGCTGGTGAGCTTTTTGCACTGATGAAAAGGCTCCATTGTAGCCTTGAAATAGCTATATGCTGTATTTTCTTCAAAATTTGTGCTTTATTTACGTTGAATTTTCACTTTAATCATGAAAGTATGTGTGTCCAGATCTCTGGATTCCTGTTACGCGCATAGCGCCTACACCGTTCGACCGATCTTCATGAAATTTGGCACACAATTATTTCATAGCATAGAGGTGAGCACCTCGAAACGATTTTTTGGAAATTTGATTTTTTTTTTCCTATTCCAATTTTAAGCCACTATTGGTGGATTTAATTCCTCTGCAGCAATACCGAGCGAATTACCGTGACATGGACAAGTAAATTACCATAACATGGACGAGCAAATTACCATAACTTGGAAAAGCAAATTACCATAGCATGGACGAGCAAATTACCATATCATGGACGAGCAAATTACCATAACAAGGACAAGTAAATTACCATAACTTGGACAAGTAAATTACCATAACTTGGACAAGTAAATTACCATAACACGGACAAGTAAATTACTATAACATGGACCAGCAAATTACCATAACATGGACGAGCAAATTACCATAACATGGACGAGCAAATTAACATAGCATATTGGCGAGAAATTCATCATCCATTATTTGTAAATATATGAGCCAAATGACCTTTTAATTTTCTACTACAGGCAAGGCCGTGTGTGTACCAATAGTTTAAAATAAAATAAAAAAACGTTTGATAGTTAAATATAATTTAGAATATATTGTGGAATAAACTCAGAATTGAAGTATTTATATTTGTTACTTTGAGAAACTGAACGAAGACAGTTCTGGAATTCCCTGTGGACAGGTGCTGCGCCTCATTCCCATTATCCCTTACGCATACATAGAGCGCTCCTGGAATGCTTCTCCGGTGATTTGATTTCCGTCTTAATTAGTAAACTTAATTAACTTGAAGACTGCTGTTCGTTCTTGGCACACAGGGGAAGTGAATTCAATCGTATTATGCCTTCAGATTCTCTGAGCAACACTTAATTAATCTTCGCCTAGATTAATGACAGCAAATAAATTTTCATCGGGAATATTCCTGTTGTAGATGACGTGAAAGTGAAAGAAATAACAGTTGTGTTTGAAGAGTGTTACGTGGTGAAGTGTTCTTCGTAGGTTGATTTATCTTGTTTCATCTTTCAGAAGTATTCATTTTGGTGGTTCGAAAAAACCGATTTCTTTATTTCGGAATCGCGTTACATCTCAAAAGTTTTAGTTTGGTATCCTCAATAGGGAAGTTTTCGATTTTTCAATTTTATTTTTATATGATAGAGTAACATGTATGAACATCATAGGTGAAAAAATTTTTGCGATACGATTAGTAGTTTTTTTCTAAATTAATTTTTAAAGTTCAAGCGTTTGTGACGTCAAACGGCACAGGAAGTGACGTCATGCGTTTTTCCGTCGCGGGAGAAGCCGAAGGACGTGCAGTTGACTTCGAAGACGAAACGTGAGGCTTACCTCCTCGCATTCAACTCCTCGCGTTTCTGGAACATTAAACCTCTCATCCTTTTGGAAATATTCGAATACCATCATTGATGTTACTTGAGGAAGATTATTAGATTGTGCTTTAACGAATCCGGCCCCAATAGTGTATTCAAAAGGATTATTGAATTTCTAAAAAATAAAAATATCAACGCTCTCAAAATGTCCGAAGCGGAAACAAGGGATCTTCGGCGGAATGCTGCCCATTAGTGTCCTGTGACGTAAGCTCGTGACGTTTCAGAAGAGCGCACTTTTGCGCGTGGATTTTAAAAAATTCATTAAAAATCAATCACGGTGTTTTGAAATTCGGCGATGGTGATTTTTTTTAGTTTTGAGAGTCAATTAACAATATCCAATAGTCAAAATATGAACATTTAATAGGTTGCAACTTCCCTATTGTGGAAAAATAATGAAAAAATTCTAAGTTGATACCTTCAGTTCGCACATGAGGCTGAAAATTTGAAAAAATACGTATGTTAAAAATTGAAATTTCCAGAAAATAATAAAATGATTTTTTTTTCGTATTTTTTCATGATGCAACAGCCATAAATTGTCAGTATATAGTGCAGTTTGAATCTAAAACATATTTTATAGCTTTTACATAAGATCTTTAGTTTGCGCATGTGCCTTAGATTGGGCAGGAGATTTTAGCCCAATTTAGGGCGTATGCGCAATTGAAAGATCAAATGTAAAAGCTGTAGAATATTTTTTTAGGCTCCCTAACTACGCTGTATACTGACAATTTACGGCTGTTGCGTTATAAAAATGTAAAAAACCAATCTTATTATTTTTTGCAAAGTTCAATTTTTAGCATATTTTTTCAAACTTTTAGCCTCATGCGCGAACTGAAGATCTCAACTTAGAATTTTTTTTACCATTTTTCCCCGATTGAGGATACCAAACTACAATTTTTAAAAAGGTAATGTGATTGCGAAATAAAGAAATCAATTTTTTTCGAGCCACTCTAGTATTTATATATTGCCTTGATCGTAGAACATGCTTATAATGTTACATTTCTTGCATGTGCAGTGTGTGACAGACAGAGAAAAGAAGGGGGGGGGGGGGGTGTCGTTCCGCTGCTCGCTTAAACTTTGTTTATGTGAATCTTATCACTATAACATCCGTGAGATTAAACTTTTATGTATAGTAAAAAACTAGCAGTACCTGCACAGTGATGACTGTGCTAAAAATTTAAAGAAAATCCGTTGAATTAAAGAAAAACAAATTACATCAAAAATACATTTGCAGTAGCTTTCAAATGTAAAAAACTCCATAATTCATCGCCAAATTCGCCAAGCGACTTTCTAATTAAAAGGAAAATCAATTAACATACGCACAATGAGTTTAAAATAAAGTAATAACAGTAAAATATTCGTAAGCAACAAAGGCAACTTACTCCAAAAAGAAAGTTAGTTCAGTTATTTAACTGAAAGATTGTCTTGAAAATGGACCTAGTGTAACAGTTGAAAATTGTCTGGAAAGTGGACCTAGTGTTATAGCGATTTCTCGAAAGAGAAGCCTTGAAAATTGGCTCAATTAGAATCGCTTATAAAGGGTGTCCCAAAATTAACGCAAGATTTGAATTTGCCACCATTTTTCCCATAAATTGTTGGCAGCCATAAAAAAAGAACAATTTGACAGTTGAGAGTTTAGGGTTAGTAAAAATGGGGTGTTATTGTGCCATACAGCTAGAGAGAGTGAAACATTTCAATGACTGCATAAGGCATTTCCTGGTCGCGTACTCTCTCATTTCGGTCATCTGAATCGGCACCCTAGATCGTGTGATTTAACATTTTTAAATTTCTTCTTACGGGGTTATTTGAATTCAAAGGTCTATGTCGACAAGCCCACAACCACCCGTGCATTACCGTGTTGCGATAGCGAGCGCCAATAGCAGTAACTGCTTGACCAGCCTCAACTTTCATTATTTTTGAAACAATTGTTCAATAATGAAAGCGCGTTATTGTATCGTATAACGCTCCATTTTTGATTACCCTAAACTCTCAGCTGTCAAATTGTTCTTTTGTCAGGGTTGCCAACCATTTATTGCAAAAATGGCGGCAAATTCAAATCTTGCGTTAATTTTGGGACACCCTTTATCTCCTGTTCTAATTGAGAAAAATGGAACAAACATCATCTTGTTTAAGAAGGAAAACCCTTTCCAACGATATATCATGTTTGGGGGGGGGGGAGGATTTTTCACCCCTAATTAGTCGAAATTTAGCTTAATTAGTTAATTAGGAAAAACTAATTCGAAATTTAGAATTTCGGCTTCGAGGTGCATGGGCCCGGGGTACCTTCGAATTTTTGTGCCAAGTTTCAAGGCTGTAGGTGCTATGGGGTCTTCAGGCCATCGGGTACAAACAACGAAACACCGTCACCTTTATGTATATAGATGTTCCTCCTTTTATTTAATTTTAATTTAAGCTGAAATATTTTCCTAAATAAGTTGTAGCAACAGTTGAAAACCTTTCTTTCTCACGTTCTAATTCATTTTTTTTTTTTTTAATTCTTTCTATCGATCCCCGCTGGTCGAAGACCCACCGCCGGTAAAAGTAATATCGTGCCAGGAAAGTATGTCTTTTTTTTTTTTTTTTTTTTTAAGTAAGAGTATTTCTATTTATTATTTTGCTTAAAACTTTTATCATGAGCAGTCTCAATGGTTTCTTTTTTCTTAGAACTATGTTTCGTGCTGATATCTTGATTGGGGCCGTGAGCCCGATCGGTAGAGTGTCGGATTCGGGGCCGGAGGGTCCTGGGTTCGAACCTCGATGGTCGAAGACCCACCGTCGTCATTAAAGGGGACTGGGCGACGTTAAATATGCTCGTGGTCTCAATGTCCTCCAAGTGAAACGATACCTCTGGGGGTGCTAGTACTAGGTAGCTATTAGCTCCTGAACTAGTTCTAAATTCTCATTAACTGTTCGATCCGGTGATGGTGCTGCCATCTATCGGTATATAAAATAATGGAGGCAAGGCACTTAGTATGCAGTCCTCGACATAAATACAGTTGTAGTCAGTTGTGACTCTTGAATAGAATAGAATAGAATAGAAATTCTTTCTAAGGTGCAGAGAGAAAGATTTCTCGAGTTTTGGGTCTGTTTGTTTTGTTTTAAAGTAAAAATTAGTAGTTCGAGAGAGCAAGTTCAATTATTGGCATAGGAAAGTTGAGGAAAAGATCCCAAGTCACATGATTTAACAATAACGAATGGGAGACGCGTTTTTCGTGAAAGTACTAGAAACCTGATTTCTTCCAATACTTTATGTTAAAAAATATCATGTCGCTTAGAATCCTTGCTTCAGGAATGAAAAGCTTCCCTCTCTCTACCTTTTATCCTTTCTCAAAGATTTTTGTGCAAATGTTTATGAATTCTATTCATTAAGTCCACTAAATGAATCTTTTTTCAGCAATCACGATTGCTTATTGCTTTTATTTGACTATTTTGAGGTCTTATCATTTTATTTTCCCGCCAGTACCCTCTGCAGCATCACCGTCGACCGGCCGCCTCACTGCTTAGGCTGCTCCTATAGCGAAAACAGTCTCCAGATTGCGTCAATATACTACACTTACACGCATACATACACGCACGTAAACACATACACACTCATACATACGTCTACACACACATACATAAACACATACACACACACACACACACACGCATACATACAGACACCTACACACAACTACCCACACACTCATGCCTGCACACAGACACAAACACACATGCCTACACACACATACCCCCTACACACAGACACACATACCCCCTACACATAAACACACATGCCTACATACACACACACACACGCACTCGTGATTGCGAAAAACATAATTTGATTTCAAGAGATCAAAATTTAATTTTATTTATTTATTTATTTATTTTTTTGTGAACTATCACTGAAATAATGTTTTAATGCAATTAGTGCTTTTATTCATTTTACAATCATTATACATACATAGTTATGACATTTAAAAGGTCAAAAGTGTAAAGGGTTTGAGGAGAAACTATTAATTGACTAGAAAACCATGACGGGAGAAAATAGCTTCCACATTTGAACGAAGAAATTGTCTGCTTAGTTTGAAAGTTGAAAATTTAATCCTAACTCCAGTGGATTAACCCTAAACTCCTGTAGATAGCGTTCGTTGTTGACCATTTTTTCGTTTCTTCATGCTCTTAAAATGACAGTCCTACCAGTAAAACTGCTAACTTACCGGATCCAGTTCAGCCTCATGAAAAAAATAAATCATTTCCCTGCATGTCAAACATTACCAAAACACAGTATCAAATTATCATGCCGTGGCACGTGTTACATTGTTGATGACGTCAGCGTTACTCGATCATTGGCTGTTATGTATATGAGGATTTCATGAAATGGTACGCACCCATTAAATTTAATTTCAGCGCAAGAGTCAAGGGTTTTCTGACACGAATTCTTCTGATTTTGTTAATAGATAAATGTTAAAAACAGTTTTGCTAAGGCTTTTTTCGAACACGATCTGGATTTTACAGGAAAAGATAAGGTAAAGAAAGAAAGAAAAGGACGAATGAAAATTAAGTGGCTCCCAAAAGTGTTCGTACATTTTAAAATGTTGCAGAAAAACCGAAATACCGAAGATCTGAATCCGAATATGAAGACCAATATTTCTTACACCATCTCTAAGTCATTCATTCTACATAAAACTCAGGAGTTTTTTTTTTTTTTGAATTATTGATTGATTTTCTTTTTGAAATAG
Organism: Uloborus diversus; assembly: GCF_026930045.1. NCBI lineage: Eukaryota > Metazoa > Arthropoda > Arachnida > Araneae > Uloboridae > Uloborus > Uloborus diversus. The sequence goes on along the minus strand of NC_072732.1, from coordinate 19,516,287 downwards.
GTCAAACAAACGACGAGACAGAGAAATAACACGCCACAAAAGTCATCGTCCATTGAAATATTTTCGGAAAAACTCATGATTAAAATTACGATGTGTTGTTTTTTAAAATTATTTTTGCATCGTATTGACACTTAAAAAGCATTTGGCTTTAATGTTTTTCCTATATACTCCATAATATTCTGCTTATTATTTTCAAATGACTGGTATTTGTAGAAAACAACAAACGCCCTTCAAAATTCGATTTTCCCCCCTCATAGCAGTGGATAATCGGTTCGCAATATTACTAAATTAGTTATTTTATGGCATTCTATAATGCAGTGCGTAATATCTTTCGAATCCGGCGCAGGGCCAGATTTAGGGGAGGGCAGGCGGGGCTACTGCCCCGGGGCCTCCACAACAAAGGGGCCCCCCACAGTAAAATTTTTACAAAATATCCTAACTTTCACGGGTCGAAAATATTGGATATATACATATATATCAAAATATTCGGATATATATCAAAGTATCGGATATTTTCGAAAATATGATGATCTTTTCGAACCCTGATTAGGGGCCTTCACTCCTTCGTTGCTCCGGGGTGTCCACACTTCCGAATCCGAACCTGGGCGGTCATTCCAAGCTCGTCAGCTTGCGAGATCGAGATTTTCGATCGGTTGTGACGTAGAAATGTCGCAAAGTAGCATTTTAATCTACTCGAAAGTAGATTGCGGCTAGGTTCGAGTAAATTAAAATACTACTTTGCGACATTTCTACGTCACAACCAATCACGTGAGCGAGAATCTCGATCTCGCAAGCTGACGAGCTTGGAATGACCGCCCAGATCCGGCCCACCCTCCGTTCTAAATATAATCACGTAAATACAACATGTATTGCTTACATTTTGTACTTACTTTGCATTACTTAGAATAAAACTACTCTTCTTCTAAATGTTATTGCTTCTTTTCAAATTGATTTCCCTTTTGAATAAAAACGAAGAATGAATTGGGTTTTCTTCCTCTTCCTTCTTTTTGTGCCGAAGAAGAATGATTCTATTAAGTGCTTTTGGAACAATGGCTTCCATATTCGGCGTATCATCTTCCAAAGCTTGAAATATGTCCGAGAGAGATTTTTTTTTATATATCCAAGATTTCATTCCTCTTATTTCACAAGAAAATCTCCGAAGGAAGAGGGAGAAGTGTTCCATTGTTGCCCCTGAGAGAAGAGTGTTTTTTCTCCTCGAAGGGTTTATTTGGAAAGAATGGAATTCATTTCCCTGATAATGTGAAAGGAAAGAAAATCAATGTGTGATTTTTTGACATAAAACATAAATATCTATATATATATAAATGAATGTTTGTCTGTATGTCATCCATGAACTCAAAAACTACCCGGCAGATTTGGCTGAAACTTTCACCGTTTGTTATTTTTGGTACTGGGAATGTTTATAGACCAGTTCGAAAAAAATCCGATCTATAGTTCCTTTTTTATTCCAATTTAAGTCACAATCCATTGGTTAAATACGAATAAAATGATCGGCTGCAGAAATTAATTCGCGTGAAAGATCTCATTGATAATAAGTTAGCTGTTGCCATTTTTCTTGAGTTTGAACAAATAAATTCTTTCTTTATTGTTTTATGGCTTTTCATGCAATGGGGGGATTTAAAACTTTTTCTATTTCATATTTTTAGCGATGGATTGATCTTGCAAACTGCGTGAGTACAAAATTTGAGTATAGTCACGGCTTCACTTGATACCTGGACCGATTATTATGAAAATTGCTATATATATGTATTTTTCCACGGAGAAGGTGCATAATATGCTAATCGAAGCCACTCTCCACCAGATGGCACTGTAGAGTAGCAACTTCTGCCCCGTTCAACCGATTGTCATGAAAATCAGTATAATGATGTATTTTTTTTGTTGTCGTAGCAACGCGCGTCGGTTACAGCTAGTACTCAAATATAAATATCGAGCAAGAGTTTCTGTATGTGTGTATGTTTCATGCTGAGAAAATTTATTTTTATGGCTACTTTTTAAGAATTACTGAAATTTATAACGTTTTTTGCATGGAAGAGATGTTTTCTGAAGTGAAATTGTTGAATTTATTCAGTCATTTATTAATTAATTTATTAGCACATTCATTAACTAATTCTTACCCATTCCGTCCTCATTTACGCAAAATTATTTCTCTAATATTTTTCTCGGATCGTCACTCAAAATTTTAAACTTCGTTTATGTGTTTATTTTGACTAATTTTTCAAAATTCTAGAAGTTTTTCGTCCTTTGCTCCTTAACAAAACTCACTTTTTGGCTCTTCTTTCCACAGTTTAACAATCGTTTGGCGCAGTATAGCCTATTAAGTCTCTTGCGCCAAAAAACCCATTCAAACCATCCAACCATTCCGTCATCTATATATTCACTTATTCATAATTTACTCATACATTTACACGTTTTTTTAATCATACAGTCGACTCCCGCTACAACGCGATGCGACTTACGCGAAATGGCTATAATGCGATTTTTTCCCCAGTAAAGAATTTCAGATCTAACGCGCAGTCCTCGCCCGCAACACGAAAATTTTCGGAAGGGAATTGCAGTGTGTAAGTATCGGCTTTGTTATTGGCTACTATTTTTTTTTTTCGCGAATGGACCTTCATCCCTTTAGCATCACAGAGAGCGGAAGTTCCCACATCGTACTAGTCTGAACATCGCTTACACAAATACCATACATTTTCCATTTACAGGGTGATTATAATTAAAGTTCCATTTTCAAAACGCTGTAAAAATAAAACCACTGGTCAGAATGACCTCAAATTTCAACGGATTATTATTGAAGAAGGGGGAAAACGTATGACAAAAGAAAAATAAATAGTTGGAATTTTTAGCAATGATGGCGCTGCAACTGTCAAAAAATGTAAATCAAAACACCTGTCATGCGCCCGACTCATTGAAGTTGTTATGAAAACGTCAAATACACGTTTTTTTTCTCATTTCGTATCTGAGAAGTTCACTATGACACTCTCAATGAAAGACCTGGCCGTCCCGATCACCTGATCTTAACCCGTGTGACTTCTGGATATTGGGCTATCTGAAAGCTGTTGTGTTCAGTGCTCCGATTTCAAACTTTGTTGAGCTGAAGGCATGCATCGCGCAACGCATTCTAAACGTGACCCCGGAAACACTTCAATCAGTCGTGGAGCATGATGTTTCCCGATTTCAACTTGTTACAGAAAACGGGGTACATTATATTGAACATCTTTTGTGCCAGTCTCACGAAAATTAAAGACCGATTTGATTTTTACTGATGCTTTTTATGCGGTTTTCGGCCTCAGGACAATTAAAAACCATTTTTTCCCATCCGATGTGATATGACCTCTCCGTGTTGGATGAGCTTACTTAACTAACAGTATCACACCAATACCCTCGTGCACGCTGAGTAGTACGGTGTTTTGACGTATAGTTTACACCTTAAATAATATTTTTTGATTTATTTGTCATTTGTAGTCGACCACTGTTAAATATGATGCTTACAGCGCCATCTATTGCTAAAAATTCCAACTATTTATTTTTCTTCTGTCATCAAGTTCCCCCCTTCTTCGATAATATTCCGTTGAAGTTTGACGTCATTCTGACCAGTGGTTTTATTTTTATAGCGTTTTGAAAATGGAACTTTAATTATAATCACCCTGTATTTTTTTCATTTTAAGTGTGAATGTTGATGAAATATAAGGACACCCTAAGAGCGCCGTTTCATCTCAACTTTGTGAAGATGAAAGAAAAAGAGAAAGTTTCTGACAATTGAAGAAAAGCTAAAGGTTATATGCACGAACAACTATAAAATGCATTGAAGGTAGCACGACAAACTAGGTTCGAGTGACTCTTCCATATGTATAATTAAAAGTCAAGAAAAAGGAAATTCGTAAAAGTTCACCGAGTAGTATCTAAGGAAATACAAAAATTATGAAACTTGAAGCTGCTTTTGTATTGTGAATTTAAGAAACCAGGAAGTGGGGTATTACTACAGATGGAAACGTTATAAAAAAAAGTAGTGAAGCAACTGTATTGTTTATTTAAAAAAATATAAGAATAACGGTTTGATCACGCAGCATAAATCATCACCATCTTTACTGTTTTAAGTTAAATATCATTACTGGATCTATTATAAAGGGTGTCCCAAAATTAACGCAATATTTGAATTTGCCACAATTTTTGCTGCGAATTGTTGGCAATCACGGAAAAAGAACATTTTGACAGCTGGGAGTTTAGGGTTAGTAAAAATAGAGCGTTATGCTATTATACTGCCAGCGAAACAATTCAATCACTGCATAAGGAATTTCCTGTTCGTGTACTCTCTCGTTTCGGTGATATGTACCCTAGATCGTGTGATTTTACATCATTAGACTTCTCCCTATGGGGTTATTTGAAGTCAAACGTCTATATCAGCTATCCCACAACCACCTGCGCATTACCTAATTGCGATATCGAGCGCCAATAACAGTAAACTGCTTGACCCGCCCAAACTTTCATTATTTTTCAAATAATTGTTCGATAATGAAAACGCATTATAGAATCGAAAACGTTCCATTTGTAATAACCCTAGACCCTCAGCTGCCAAATTGTTCTTTTTTCAAGATTGCCCACAATTTATTGCAAAAATGGCGGCAAATTCAATTCTTGCGTTAATTTTGGGACACCCTTTACATTACAACTATAGTCTATTTGTTTTTCTTACTATATACTGTACGTACCATACTGGTTTATTTTATGTCTTTATTTCCCATTGATGATTGATTTTGTGCATTGTAGCAGTATTAAAACGGTTTTTTTTTTGAATACAAATAAAAATTCAGTTTTTATGTAAGAAACAGCAATGTATAGCTGATAAGTGATTTTTAACAGTTTTGGTCGGTGTTTACAAGTGATTAAAATAATTGGGTATATTTATAAAAGTTTTTACACACACACCCTTCGCCACAACGTGAAATTTCGACTTACGCGAGGGGTCTTGGAAGGGTATATTGATTCCTTTACGCATTCATTATCTACTTAACATATTTATTCACTCAGAAAATAAATTTTTTTACTAAGTAAGTAGAAAATATTTTATTAGAAAATTATCTCCTTGCTCTCTAAGGGAAAGCTCAAATTTTTCACATATCTTTATAAATTTAGTGCCAAAGATGAAAAAAAAAAACATTTCAGTTCAAGTTTAACTGTAAAAAACAATGTTATGTCTTTATACTCTATATTTTAAAAATAATTTTCCTATTTATTAATTTTTAAAAATGTAATTTATCTTAACTATTTCACTTTGCCCCTAAAATTGGTTTGAAAGCTGTTAAGGTAGCTCTTACGGGAAAATAGTTTAATTTTAAAGCAGGTTTCATCCCATTGCATAAAGTCATAAGAGCTTATGAAATATTCAAGTTGATATTTTATTAGGACGAGCAATTTTCTTTCTTTTCTGGAGGCATCCAACTATTTCTGTAGAAAGTAGTATTGTTATTCCAACTGACTGCACATCCATAAAGCGTATGACCCAGTAATGATTTTTAGGAGAGGGCGTAGCTGTTTCAAGCCATTCGGTAACTGCATAAAGTTTTAATTTTTGTCTGAAAGCATCAAGAAAAAAAAATAAATAAAAGTAAATTAATTTGAATTTTGACCTTTTGAATTCAAATTATGTTTTTCGCAATCACGATTGTGTGATGTAGGCGTGTGTGTGGGGGGAGGGGTATGTGTGTTTGTGTGTAGGGGGTATGTGTATGTGTGTAGGCATGTGTGTTTGTGTCTGTGTGCTGGCATAAGTGTGTGGGTAGTTGTGTATATGAATGTGTTTGTGCGTGTGTGGGGGGGGGGGGTATGTGTATGTGTGTGTAGGCATATGTGTTTGTGTCTGTGTGCAGGCATGGATGTGTGGGTAGTTGTATGTATGTGTTTGTGTATGTGTGTGTTTGTGTGTGTGTGCGTGCGTGTGTGTGTGTAGTTGTGTATGTATGCGCATGTGTGTAGGACATAGATGCAACCTGGAGACGGCTTTCGCTATAGGAGCAGCATCGTGAGGAGCCGGTCGACGGTGATGCTGCAGAGGGTGGCGGTGCGAAAATAAAATGATAGGACATCAAAACAGTCAAATGAGAACAATAAGCAATCGTGATTACTCAAAAAAAAAAAAAAAAAAAAAAAATAGATTCTGAAATGTACTTTGGGGGCCATTCATTAACTACGTAAGGGTAGCGAGGGAGAGGGCGGGGGGGGGGGGGGGGTTCAAAAATCTTTACATACCCTTACTTGGGGGGAGGAAGCGGCCAAATAAAATCTTATGTAATATTTTTCAAGTCGATATTTTATATTAGAAATCGCGCGGTCAAGTGGTTTGGAATGGGGTTGTTTCCGTCAGTCAAAAGTACTACTTTTAGTCACTGAAATTGATAGAATGGGTAAAAAAAAAATAACATGAACCTAGAAAATACTTTCATTTTCCCAACAGTTATTTTTTTAATTAATTTTTTAAAATGTCCGATTTTTCAAACAAGGCGTGGTCTTTATGACGTCACAAATGATGCATTTTGGCACATCTTTCTAATACGGTTCCATACACGATAATCAAGCAGCGAATTAAAATTGCGTTCTACGCTTGCTATCAACCCTATCGTTGCCAATACACGTGAGTAAAGATGCGAATTAAATATTTTCTCCGTGAATGGCAACACTAAATGGCATTTCATCATTTGTGATGTCACACGACAGAAACGTAAACAATGAAAGCGCGCCGATTTAAGTAATTTTTTAAAAATATTAAACTTGATCAAATTATTTAAAAAATGGTTAGATCCTATATTTTTAAGCATGCTCTTTCAGAAAAAAAATACTTTTAAAATTTTGGAAACGACCCTATTGGAGATTTCCGCACGAAATGCACCTTAGACATACAGTGCTGACCAAAATTGTGGACACCTTTTGAAATATTTTAACTTTGCTTGCTTATAGAAAACGTTATGTTTCAGAAAATGCAAACTCGTGTTAATCATTTTAAAGAAAATTCAATACAAAAAGCAAAGTTTATATATGCGCCATTTAAAAAAAAAGTTAAGCAACAATATTTATCATTTGAGTACAGTAGTACCTCCTTTAAGGGACACTTTTTCTGGTCCCAGTCCCTTTGAATAGGAACCTCCATGTGTTTGCCTCTTTTTAAGGGACACTATATTTAAAGGACAGTCACAGAGAAAAATTACCTATAAATGGATTAGAAATATCGAATTTATACTGGAATTCAAGGTCCACTTTTTGTTCAAAAATTAACTGGTAAAATTTTGTCTGGATATTAACATAAAAATTAAGAAATATGTATTATAAAGTTCTTGGTGAGTCCTACATTCATGCTTTTTCCTCTCAATAATTTCTTCATATGGACCTGACATATAGGGTGCCGCCCATGACAAGCTTCGTATAGAAACATTTAAATGTGGTCACACTATTTAAAATGCAAGACTTTAATGTAAGGACGCGTACGAACCCTGGTTTTTCATTGGAAATTACATAACATCAAACAAATCTATTTAACATATTAATTCAAAATTGTAATTTTTGAAAACCAGTTACAATACTTTGATGCTACTGAATGTGATAAAACTTTATTTATTTATTTCTTTTCCAGTTTGAATAATTCTGAATTTTATTTCATAGATATGAAACATTTTCAATACTCCCATCTTATATGTTACTAATTTACATTTATTATGATATAATACTCAGTTAAGTACACAACATGCATCAATTCATCAACCTCCGAAAAAGGGACACCTCTATATAAGGGACAGTTTGTCCAGTCCGCTTAGTGTCCCTTATTGAGAGGTTCTACTGTATATAAGAAATAATCTTCTCTCTTCAAAACAAAGCACAATCATGACTTGTTCCAACTGCTGACATGATTCCAGTCGAGGCTGGAAAATATTATTTGATTGGTTCTAGAAACAAGAACTATGATTGGCTAGGAAAGTTAGACAGTATTTTTAAAAAGCACACAAAATTGATTAAGAACGTTTTCAAAACGTGTCCGCAATTTTGTCCGCTACTGTAGAATTCGCTTTAGTATGGAAATTTAAATGTATTATCAGTGACAGGCTGCTCATCTCTGTACTCTACGATGGTTTGGTGGAAGAAGTTTGATATTTAGAGATTCTTCAAGACATAGTGTCATTTTATTAAGAAACTAGTGATACCCGCACGGCTTTGCCCATAATAGAAAAATGAAAAAGTCTTTTTGGTTCGCCTGTATATTTACAAATAATGTATGGTGAATTTTCTCGCCATTTGGCTTGTGCCCATGTTACGGTTCCACGTTATGATAATTTCGTAATTTACTCTTCCATCTTATGATATTTTTGTTCTTAAAATTGAAATAGAAAAAGAACCACATCGAATTTTCGAAAAATCGCTTCGAGGTGCACACCCCCATGCTACAAACTAACCCTGTACCAAATTTCATGAAAATTGGCCGAACGGTCTAGGCGCTATGCGCGTCACTGAGAGCCAAACATCCATACAGAGAGACTTTCAGGTTTGTTATTCAAAAAGAAAATAAAAGAAGAAATATAAAGAAGTAAAGAAAAGAAAGATAAAGAAAGAAAATTTTCAGAACAAATTATTTCCCATTTTATTAAATTTCTGTGAAAAATGGGCTTAAAATTGGAATAGAAAAAGATCAAAATCGAATTTTCGAAAAATCGCTTCGAGGTGCACACCCCCATGCTACAAACTAACTTTGTGCCAAATTTCATGAAAATCGGCCGAACGGTCTAGGCGCTATGCGCATCACGGACATCTAGACATCCAGACATTGAGCTTTATTATTAGTAAAGATAAAGATTACTTCAACTATCAACTATCAAAGGGACCTCTAGCCCTCAAACTATGAAGGACTGCGTGCCAGGCACCTTGCCTACAGAAGACAACACAATAGATGGTGGTGCCATCTATGGACAGTTCGAGAATTTAGAACCAGGCCAGGAACCGAATAACTTTCTGGTCTGGCACCCCAGAGGTATCTCTTCAATTGGAGGACATTGTGACCACGAGCATATTTAACGTCGCCCAGTCACCATTAATGACCACAGTGAATCTTCGACCAGCGAGGATCGACCTCCAGACTCTCCGGCCCCAAGTCCAATGCCTTACCGATCAGGCCACCACGGCCCTAAGAAATTACTTCCGTAATAAAATAAAATATAGAAAAAAAAAAAAAAACACCATTCAGCATTTATTTTAATTTTGACGTCTTGAATTCAAAATATGTTTTTCGCAATTACGAATTGCGATAGAACCCTACTTGTTGGGTTTCTTGTTTCCGCAAATGGAATGGATTGGAAATGGCCTAGAAACGTTCACCCGTCGCACCATTATGACCAGGATGCGGTATAAAGATATTAGGGCTGATTTGCACCCGTACGCTTATCATAACGATTAAATTTACAGCTTATACCGTTGTGGTGTTTTTATTTCTGTTAGCGAATATTTTGTTCTTGTCCCTAAAGTGCACGAGAAAGGAAAATCCAGTTTATTGCAATGGGGTCGTTTCCAAAATTTTAAAAATATTTTTTTCTGAAAGAGCATGCTTAAAAGCATAGGATCTGACCATTTTTTAAATAATTTAATTAAGTTTAATATTTTTAAAAAATTACTTAAATCATCCTTTCATTATTTACATTTTTGTCGTGTGACATCACAAATGATGAAATGCCATTCAATGTTGCCATTCACAGAACAAAATATTTAATTCGCATCTTTACTCACGTGTATTGGCAACGATAGGGTTGGTAGCAAGCGTAGAGCGCAATTTTAATTCGCTGCTTCATTATCATAACGTGGAAAGGTAGTAGAAAGATGCGCCAAATTGCATCATTTGTGACGTCATGAAGACCACGCTTTGTTTGAAATATCTTACAGTTTAAAACATTAATTAAAAAAAAACTGTTGAGAAAATGAAAGTATTTTCTGGGTCCATGTAATTTTTTTTGCTATTCTATCCATTTCAATGACTAAAAGTAGTACTTTTGACAGAAGGAAACCATCCCATTCTGAATTTATCTCCGGTGGTCTGGTAGCTCGGGAAAAAAAAAAAAAAAAAACTACAAAATTTTTTTCTAGCCGCATACTCATTCACGAATGCAATATTTCTTTGTGTTTAGTGTACCGTAAACGCGAGCTACTTTGAACCAGATTTTTAAATTTTCTGATTCTTTTCTAAATTATTTTATTACTATTTTCATATTTCCAAGCTGTGGAAACTTCTTTTACACATCTAGGGCTCTCTTAATTTTGAATGATGATCAGTGTATTTCCAAGTATTATTACCCTTTATTAATGTTTTTTATTTGGACCAATGCTACCCTTGCGTTTGGGTTACTCTGGCCAAAGTGGGTTTCTCCATTTAAAATCACTGTCGAACTAATTAGAGTCAAAGAAATACGTCTGTTCATACGAAAAACTATTTATTTGAATGAAAAGTACATTTTAAAAGAAGTTTGAGACACGCATATTGGTTTTAAGGAAAATTATTATTATTATTTAACTAGAAAGTCGCCCGTCATGGTATGACGGGTGAAAATCTCTTCTACATTTTAGCGAATCCATTGCCTGTTTGGTGATATTTTAATATTTGAAATTGAAACCCTTACTCCAGTGGATTAACCCTGAACTCCAGTAAGTAGTGTTCATTGTTGACCGCTTTTTCGTTTCTTCATTTTCCTGAAACGACACAGTCTTACCAGTAAAACAGTTAAGTTACCAGACCGAGTTCAGCCTTGTCACAATGAAACCTTTCCCTGCATGTCAAACAATACCGCACAATTCGTAATTATGACGGCGAAAATTAGTCTTTTTAAAGAAATAGTTAAAAACGACGGGTTGGACGTATTCTAGTCGTCATGGTCTCCATCTAAAAAATCATTGGAGAATCAAAAGCTCTCAGATAAGGTAAAGAAATTCATCATCACAAAAGTTATTCAGAGACGATTATTTAAGTTAGAGTTCTTGTGAGATTTTTTTTTCTTTTTCTTTTTTTTGCGAATGTGTAATTTATCCTTTTTAATTAACACGCTTTTATTAGCTTCACCTGTATGTATGTATGTATATATCTTGTAACGGAATCTTGCAGCTCAAATTTCGCCCACTTCCTGCAATCGGATTCTTTTGAAATTTGGCACGCGACCTCAGACCCGATGACAATGCAATATTCTGTAATCAAATTAATTAATTAACTCTTTTAATTGTTAGTTTCCTCCAATTTTAATCAATATTTTGTTATAAATCCAACAATGAGAAAAGGAAAAATAAAAAAAAAATGCTCGCAAAAATTGTTTTAAAATATCTACAAAAACCTTTAATTGTTCTGCATCAGATAAAATTTGTTCCAATGTTACAAGGTAATTAGAACATGAAATATAATTGTTTTCAACTAATTTCATGCCAAAATTTAGGTGAGCCTTCAATTGGAAATTCATTGCTGATCAGACCATTGTTGAGCAAAACTTTTATTCAAATGCATCTCAAATTTTCAAAGTAATGTAGGTATGATTTCCGCACACATACATCGATGACTGAGATGGATTAGCTTTTTCGGGGCAAATTTCATGAATATAAAAGATGAACAATGTTGAAATGAATATTTTTTCGTAAAACAAGTTAAACTAAAAAGAAGAAAATAAAATAATAGTTTAAAAAACTAAAAAAACACGCTTTCGTGGCAAAATGTACTAAAAAGTGAAAAATAATCTTTGGATGATAGTAGTTGACCAATCATTTAATTTTAATGTAATACAAAAAAGCTTGGGGGGCTTCTTATCAGTTGTCTTGAATTTCTTCCATTTGTTGTCCATGCAAAAATGTAAATAGACAGCTCCCCACGGTTTTTTGTATTACACTAAAATTAAGTGATTGGTCAACTACTATCATCCAAAGATTATTTTTCACTTTTTAGTTAATTTTGCTACGAAAGCGTGTTTTTTTAGTTTTTTAAACTATTTTTTTTTTTCGCACAAGTAACAGAAAACAATCGAAACATATAATTAAATGAACTCGTAGCTTGAATGAAGCATCTGTTTAGAATTCTACACACATTTTTTCATTAAATTCTTTTTATAGTAAGCTTAAATTCATTTGTGCGTGTTAATAACCATTTTACTGTCCAGCCTTTTGGGGATTTCCGTGTTATAACTCTATTTAAGCCCACGGAATCGTTTTCCCACCCTTGAGAGCCATCTTTATTTTTTTTTTTCTCTTGAGTCTCGTCTATCGTCTGCTTTCTGCTCCAACAAGCTGTTCTTTTTCTGGGAGAATGTTCCCGCCGTTCCATCTGAGCCTTTCTCAAGATTTTTCCCGTGAAAGGAAAATGTTGTGGAAGATAAATCGTTTGGGAAACATTTTGGGGTGTAAGGATCAAGCACTGCAATATTGCCCCGACTAAAACTGAAAGCGAATTGCTTGTATTATTCGTAAATAGAAATGATTAGCTTACATGTAAAGTTTAATAACAATATGAAAAGGATTTATATACAAAATAAGGGGTTTATCATGACGCTGAACGTGCACAATGGGCGGGGGGGGGGGGGGTAGCAGAAAGTATTTGTTATGAATCTGCTCCGATGCATTTTTAACCCCCGACTCATGTAGGAAGGGGGTTAAAAGTTTGACGTGCCTGTGTATTTGTGTGTGTCTGTGTGTATTTGTGTGTTGTCTGTGGTGTATCTGTGTGTGTGTGTGCCTGTGTATATCTGTGTGTGTGTGTGCCTGTGTATATCTGTGTGTGTGTGTGCCTGTGTATATCTGTGTGTGTGTGCCTGTGTATATCTGTGTGTGTGTGCCTGTGTATATCTGTGTGTGTGTGCCTGTGTATATCTGTGTGTGTGTGCCTGTGTATATCTGTGTGTGTGTGCCCGTGTATATCTGTGTGTGTGTGCCTGTGTATATCTGTGTGTGTGTGCCTGTGTATATCTGTGTGTGTGTGCCTGTGTATATCTGTGTGTGTGTGCCTGTGTATATCTGTGTGTGTGTGCCCGTGTATATCTGTGTGTGTGTGCCCGTGTATATCTGTGTGTGTGTGCCCGTGTATATCTGTGTGTGTGTGCCCGTGTATATCTGTGTGTGTGTGCCCGTGTATATCTGTGTGTGTGTGCCCGTGTATATCTGTGTGTGGTTGCCCGTGTATATCTGTGTGTGGTTGCCCGTGTATATCTGTGTGTGTGTGCCCGTGTATATCTGTGTGTGGTTGCCCGTGTATATCTGTGTGTGGTTGCCCGTGTATATCTGTGTGTGTGTGCCCGTGTATATCTGTGTGTGTGTGCCCGTGTATATCTGTGTGTGTGTGCCTGTGTATATCTGTGTGTCTGTGCCTGTGTATATTTGTGTGTCTGTGTATCTGACTGTGGCTCTCTAGAGCCTAAACGGGTGCACCGATTAAAAAAAAAAATGTTCGAAAGGAGACTTGATTGAGAGTGTTTTTTAGCTAGGTTGCGTCTTTGGATGACGATTCCAATTAACGAAGATATTAATTAAAAACCTCTAAAAGGTTATTTTTGCGCTATTTTCAGTGAAAACATATTTAACATTTTAAAAATTTAGTACCGAAATAAAGAGTTTTTTTCTGTTTCTGATAGTATGTACTTGGAACTTCCATGTTATATAGAATATGACTTATAACGCTTTTTTAAAGCAGATTTTAGATACAGCTAAGCCTTTAATCACGCAATTGGTAATCGAATTCGTTGTTGACCGACAAGGAAATTAAAAGCAATGATTTTTTTATCTGTTGCCAGTTTCTATTTGTTAACAAATAAAATACTTGTAATTGGTTTTAATTGTTTACGGCTTTTAAAAGGATCTTCAATTTTCCCTTTTAATTCTACATTTGCGACTCAATCGGGGTTTTTAAAAATTTTTAATTTTATTTACTTGTCGTTAAATGCTTTGTAGCCTTACATACCAATAGAACTGTATAGCACTGAATGTAAGGCTCGAAATTGTATATTGCCGCATGAAGTGATCAATCTCGTTAGCTGACAATTATAGTGCGGTTCGTGTTACTGGAACAAAACTTTCCAATGTTTAATTCTCAGATGTTCCTTTTTTCAAAATATTTAGAGTTAAAGGTCAACTGTAGGAATCTTACTTGACGCTCCTTTCTTTTCTTCTCATTCTTTCTCAACCTCCCATTGCCAGTTCAGTATACCTAAATTGTAATTAAAAAAAATTGTGAGTACAAGAATCGTTTGCTTACTGGAATATAGTTTAAATAAAATAATTCGCATTTCCAGTAAACTAAAGGAGGCACTGCTGTCTCTGACCAATGGCGGCTGAAAGAGGTAAAACAAAGTCACACCCTCTTACACCGGTCCAATGAGACGTCTGTCTTGTCGTGCAAAATGGAATTGTTTTACCCATAGACTAATAATAAGAGTAGAGTGAGCTTTCCCAGACTTGCTGATGGAAAAATTGGTTCATGGATACATCACGTGACTGGTGGAAGGCTTGGCGAAAACTTTGGCAACATGGTTGCTAGATGGCAACATTATCTATAGTTTGGCACTCGACATGTATTTTAAGACGTAATGTGTTTTCATTATAATTTTTTCCAGATGCAGAGATTGAACTGTTTTTCTTTTAGCTATGCATTATTTATTTTTATGCATTTAGTTAGACATTAGTAATTAGTTTTTGATCACAGTTTTCAGTAACTTTTATTTCATTTGGAACTGCTACGTCTGCGTTGGCGTGAACGTAATGGCGTAAACGTTTTGCGTTAACGCAAAAATGTACTAATCGGTATCTTAAATTGAAATGGTAGGTAATAATCTTACCGTTTGCGGATTCTTTTTGGCCGCTTGCGTCTTTAATTGCTTAGAGAGTTATTGAAATTGACTAAAGAAAATGCACAATACTATCTAAACGAAAAACTCACTATATTAACAAAATATTTACAACTTAGAATAACAAATTTACAAATCGGAGTCCATAAAAGATTATTCTTCCGTGCTCCATCAATTCTATTTATTTTATTTCTCGCGTGCGTTGATCGTCTGCTATGATCAACGCCCGCTGTTGCTAGGATATCCACCAGTCACATGGTTTGGTTTATGAGCAGCAAAAGGGTTGCCATAGCTCGGTCTATTCTTATTATTAGTTTATGTTTTTACCCCTTTGGCTAATTTCTTAAATCACCGTGAGGTGGCGTACGAAAGCTCTGAAATTGCGAATAGATAAACTATACTATTAAAGCATGAGTGAGTCTGTAACCCTATCTCCTCCGGACTGTCAAGGTTTACCATGTCAATAATAATATCGTTGGATACAGAGAATCTGGGGAAAGCCATTCTGCTGTGTCTCACCCCTCAAAACGTTAAGGGGTCGGAAATATAAATTGATGAAATCTATAGGACATTCAGGAGAAAAAGCATTAAAGTCGTCAAATGTTACCCGTCGCAGGCGGCATTGTTTGGTGACGAACGGGGGTGGGCGAGCGAAACGAGCAGGGATCAGTTATCGAATAAAAATATTTCGCAATCGTCTGCGCGCATAACATACTATTTGAAAAAAAAAACGTAAAAAGACCTGCGTAAATGAGAATTCTGTATTTTTTCTTTTATCCTTTGGCGACTTTTCTGGTAATTTGTTAATTAGAAATTTAAATTGAGGTCGACTTCTCGTGGATGTTTCGCACACTGCAACAATGTTTAGAGAAACAATTTTGCAAAGAGATTATCTTAATGCAGATGGTTTTACCGCTGAATAGAAACGGAGACAGAATGGCGGTTCCCCGAGGAAGGTTTGGGTTAAAAGGGGGGCTGCTTTTCGCCAGACTCCATAATAATTTCTTTTGTGTGTCGTGCTTGGAGTTCAGCTCTACAAGCGATTTGATTAAGTAAGACAGCTTAATTAAACCTCTCTGGAAGATTTGACGTTTGAGAACTCTTTTGAAAGAGATAGAAATATTTCGTGTTATAGTTTAAGTTGTCGGGTGATTAGCTAGAGTTAATGTACGTAAGGATACATGTATGAATTGGAAAGTGTGTTTGGAAGTTAAACCCAAGAAAAATAAAAAGGATTGGGTTTCAAAGAAGATAATGAGCGGAGCAGTGTTTGAAATATTGTCCTACGTGAAAAAGAACGTTTCATCTCAATTTAGTCTTGAAACACTTTTTTCAACTAAAATATTACTCCCTATAAGCAATAACATAGTTATAAAAATATATTAGAGCAAAGGCCCTCAACTTGTTCCAGCCTACGTTTCTTTTGGTATTACAATTATTAACAGTCTTTCGTTTTTTAATATGGCAACTGCGCACATTTTTTATTGCGAAGACTAGCTGTACCCGACGCGCGTTGCTACGCCAACAAAAAAATACACCATTATACTGATTTTCATGACAATCGGTTGAACGGGGCAGAAGTTGCTACTCTGCAGTGCCACCTGGTGGCGAGTGGCTTCAATGAGCATATTATGCACCTTCTCCGTGGAAAAATACATATATATAGCAATTTTCATAATAATCGGTCCAGGTATCAAGTGAAGCCGTGACTATACTCAAATTCTGTACTCACGCAGTTTGCAAGATCAATCAATCGCTAAAAATATCAAATAGAAAAAGTTTTAAATTCCCCCGTTGCATGAAAAGCCATAAAACAATAAAGAAAGAATTTGTTTGTTCAAAGTCAAGAAAAATGGCAACAGCTAACTTCTTATCAATGAGATCTTTCACGCGAATTAATTTCTGCAGCCGATCATTTTATTCGTATTTATCCAATGGATTGTGACTTAAATTGGAATAAAAAAGGAACTATCGATCGAATTTTTTTCGAACTGGTCTATAAACATTCCCAGTACCAAAAATAACAAACGGTGAAAGTTTCAGTCAAATCTGCCGGGTAGTTTTTGAGTTCATGGATGACATGCAGACAAACATTCATTTTTATATATATAGATAATTTATTTTTTGATAATAGGGTGGTTTCCAAAAATTTAAAAGTATTTTTTTTCTGAAAGAGCATGTTTAAAAACATAATATCTGACAATTTTTTAAATAATTTGCTTAAGTTTAATATTTAAAAAAAAAAACTTAAATCGGTGTGCTTTCATTGTTAATATTTCTGCCGATGACATCACAAATGATGAAATGCCATTTAGTGTTGCCATTCACAGAGCAAAATATTTAGTTCGCATCTTTACTCACGTGTATTGGCAACGATAGGGTTGATAACAAGCGTAGAGCGCAATGTTTAGTTCGCTTCTTGATTATCATAACTTGGAAATACTGTAGAAAGATGTGCCAAAATGCTTCATTTGTACGTCATCAAGACCACGCCTTGTTTGAAAAATCGCACATTTAAAAAAAATAATTAAAAAATAACTGTTGGTAAAATAAAAGTATTTTCTCGGCCATGTTATTATTATTTTTGCTTATTCTTTAAATTTCAGTAATTAAAAGTAGTACTTTTGACTGAAGGAAACAACCGCATTGCTTCATGTAGTACATCATAAGTTTTTTCAGATTACGATTTATTAGTTTTTTTTGTATAATACTTAGTACGAACAAAAATCCCGAAAAGATAGGCTGAAATTTATGCAAAGGACTTTTAGGATCACAGAGTAATCAAATTTTGAACATAGAAATTCGAAAAGAAAAGAAGTTCACTTAAAATAAATACATAAACACATAAAATTAAAATTAATTAATAACTGAAGTTAAAAAAGAAAGAAAAATTAATTTGAATTTTGACATCTTGAATTCAAATTATGTTTTTCGCAATCACGTGTGTGTGTATGTAGGCGTGTGTGTGTGGGGGGTATGTATGTTTGTGTGCAGGGGGTATGTGTATGTGTGTGTATGCGTGTGTGTATGTGTTTGTGTGCTGGCATAAGTGTGTGGGTAGTTGTGTGCATGAATGTGTGTGGGGGGGGGTATGTGTATGTGTGTAGGCATATTTTATGTCTGTGTGCAGGCATGAATGGGTGGATAGTTGTGTGTATGTGTGTGCGTATGTCAGTGTGTGTGTATGTTTTTGTGTGTATGTGTAGGTGTCTGTATGGAGTGTATGTTTTTTGTGCGTGTATGTGTCTGTATGTATGCGTGTGTGTAGGACATGGATGCAACCTGGAGACGGCTTTCGCTGTAGGAGCAGCATCGTGAGGAGCCGGTCGACGGGGATGGTGCGGAGGGTGGCGGTGGGAAAATAAAATGATAGCACGCCAAAAACAGTCAAATGAAAGCAATAAGCAATCGTGATTGCTCAATAAATACGTTACTTACAAACAGAAAGTAATGTTTCCAGCTGCAATCCTTGATTTCCAAAACTTGAATTTGTTAGAAACAAGTTCAGTTTTTTCTTTTTCGAGTTTCCTTCTTTTTTACTAAATTTTCTATGAAATGTTTTCTTTTACCGAAAAGTAATATTTTCAGCACAAACCGGTTTCGCAAAAGCTATTGATTGGGCGTATGCATCGAAATATTTTTTAGAAGAATAAGCGCAAAAGAAACGTATCGATTGACAAAAATCTTTCTTTGCTGGTTTGGATTATTTTGGGGCCTTAAAATGCAGAACGAATCGTCGTAGGAAACGGAAAGAATGCTTTAAGTGATTTTTGGTTCCATTGTATCCGAATTCCATTTTTACAGATGTCGTTCACTTACCAAACGATTTTGCGCTCGATTTTGTAAATGTAACAATGCATAAATATATTTTTACTTTCTTCTATATCTAATATATAGAAGAAAGTATTGGATTCGTGCAAATTTTCGAATTTCGAATTTTGACGGATTCGAACGTTTTGAGGTGTGCTGAGTCCATTTCGACTATTTTTGGAAAATGTCTGTCTGTCTGTGTGTGTGTATGTATGTGTGTGTGTGTGTGTGTGTGTGTGTGTATGTGTGTCACGTCTGTGTGTGACCAGTTTCTTGTGGCCGCTCTACAACAAAAACTACCGCATGAAATCGAACGAAATTTGGTACACATATGTGCCCCTATGTGAACTTGTGCCCATTAGTTTTTGGCGCGAATTCCTCCAAGGGGGGTGGAGCAATGGGACGTTTTTCGAGTTACGCGTGCTTGCTATTCCTCAGGAAGTTACTGGCGGAATCAAACAAAATTTGGTCCATATGTTGGTACTAACAGGAACAGGAGCTGATTCAATTTTGGTGTCAATAACTCAAACGGGGGTTGAGCTATAGAACGTTTTTTGTCGTCAATTGTGACTGCTGTATCTCAAGAAATAATGAACGGAATGAAAGAAAAATTTATCGGCAAGTAGCCCTTAGTGGGTATAAAAACTGATTTTATTTTTGTGTCAACAGCTAAAAAGGGGGTAGCGCAATCACCCGTTCTTTTTTTCCATTTTGAGTGCCCTATCTCAAGAAGTAATGCTACGTTCTGGTTGAAATTTGGAATATATGTGAATCCATATGTAAACAGGCTTTGGTTCTATTTTGACGCCAATCGCTCCAAGAGGTGTTGATTTTTTTTTTTTTTTTTTTGCGAATAAAAATATTTTTATTAATGCAACAATAAGAAAGATAAATCGTAATAGATTGTCGTCTGCGTATTTCTCGTGATTTTAATTGTATGGAAATGGTAGGAAATATTATCTCAATGATTTAAAATTTTTAACTGTTGCCATCTTATGTTTGTTAACAAATAAAATATTTGTAATTCATTCAAGCAAGGCTTTTAAAATAACTTTCAGTTTTCGCTCTTTTGCTTTGCTTTTAAAATAATTCAGACATTGGGATGGTAGTCAAGTTTTTGCATGTGTAATTTTGTTTTTGTTGGGAATATTGCTTCCTCGTCAAGCATGGGGAGGGATCAGAAAAAAAAAAGAAAAATATAGAAGAAAGTTTCGTGATGGCCACAACATACTAGTTTTTTATTTGTAAAAGAAACAGCCACGTATAAAATTGTTCTTTCACTAGTTTGTTGTGGCCATTACGAAACTTTCTTTTATATCTTTCTTATAATTCTGATCACTCCCAAAAATGACGAGGAAGCATTATTCCCAACGAAAACAAAATTACACACGCCAAAAACTGACGACCATCTAAAAAAAATATCACAAGATGGACGAGTAAATTACGAAATTATTATAACGTGGAACCATAACATGGGCACAAGCCAATTGGCGAGATACGAAATTATCATAACGTGGAACCGTAAGATGGGTACAAACCAACTGGCGAGAAAATTTACCATACATTATTTGTAAATATACAGGCGAACCGAAAGACCTTTAAATTTTTTCTATTACGGGCAAAGCCGTGCGGGTTCCACTAGTTACTAATAATAAAGCTCCAAGTCTCTGTCTGGAGGATGTCTGGATGTCTGTGACGCGCGTAGCGCCTAGACCGTTCGGCCGATTTTTATGAAATTTGGCACAAAGTTAGTTTGTCGCATGGGGGTGTGCACCTCGAAGAGATTTTTCGCAAATTCGATTTTGTTCTTTTTCTATTTCAATTTTAAGAACATTTTCTGGAGCAAAATTATCATAAGATGGTCGAGTAAATTACGAAATTATCATGACGTGGAATGGGAGAGCGAATGAGCATAGCCAATTGGCGAGAAATTCGTTATCCATTATCTTACTACTATTATATATACGAAAGTTTGTCTGTATGGATGTTTGGATGTATGGATGTTTGTTACTCTTTCACGCAAAAACTACTGAATGGATTTCGATGAAACTTTACAATAATATAGCTTATGCATCAGAATAACACATAGGGTGGTTTTCGTCCCATTATGGGGGGCAAAACCCCCTTAGGGGGCAATAAAACACCATTTTCGTACAAATTCTCTAATATGGGGATGAAAAAATACTTTCACATATTAACATTATATGTCCATCGAAAGCTCTGATTTTTCTGCTGAAGATGGCACCTATTCGAAATTTCAAAGTAGAATAAAAATCGAGTTATGAGCTTTTTAGTTCCATGTTCGAAGGCTTTTCTCAACTCAATACAATATTTAGTGTATCATCTCAACTCCCTGTCGATAACGACTATTGTTGTATTGTTGACTATCTTTGCTTTTCGTGACTGTTCAAGGCTTTTCTCAAGTCAAATCTTGAAGTAAGATTTTTGCACAAGATTGGCAAATAATACATGGATTTGGTCGATTTTTTTCCATTTTAATGCAACTTTGAGGCAATTAATGTTTTTTAAAAATTTATTTGTATTGACTGGGTATTTAATCGATCAGCTGGAATCTAGCCAAATTTTTTTTTGTGGAATCATTTCAATAGCTAAGGCATTTGGCATTTTTTTCAACTGTCGCTGTTTTTGAAGCTAAAGACTACGCAATACTGTTTCTCGGTTTTCACCATGTAACCAAATATCGCCATTTCTTTAATATTTCTTTCTTTAAATTTGTTAACACGTAAAATAATTCGTCAACTAATTCGCAAATTCATAAACAGTGCAAGAACTTCCATTACTTTGTCTTTGCACACAATTTCAAACAATTGCCAAATTTTTACTGTTTATTGGAAACATTTCGGGTAGCATCATTGTTGACCCTATTTTGGGATGATTTCTACGGTAAGAAGTTACACATTATACAATAATTTAGATTGCCGGTGTAGCGCTGGATATTATGTATTTGATGGAGATAGGGATTATAAGGGAACTGTTTCACTTTATTTAAGAATAGTTGACCTCACTCGAATTGGATTTTTTGGGAATTACCCAAACTGACTTCTTTACAACTCCTGAACGTTTTCGTGATTTATTTTTTGTGATTTTTGGGTTTCTTCTCAGTTTTGCCAACATTTCATTTACTCTCTTTCCCTCTAATTTTCAGTTTTAATCATACCTTTTGATACATGTAAGGGGGCAGGCAATTTGAAATGTCGGCGAAACTAGAGACAAACAATGTTTTAGTAACTATTTGATCTCTGCCTGTAATGGCCATTAACTTGAATCAATTGAAAAAAAACTACATCAACGTGAGTGAAGCCGCGGGCAAAAGCTAGTTTGCAAATATACAGGCGAACCGAATGACCTTATACTTTTCAACTACGGGCAAAGCCGTGCGGGTACGTACCACTAGTATTAAATAAAGACGCGCAATACATGTTAATCTCCAAACCGCATCTGTCGGTGCCAGGTGTGGCTCATTCTAACCGTGATCGATAAACTGATCCTTTTAATCGATTACTTATCAAAATCTGATGACATCATGTTCAGCGTAGGTTGACTGGACCATTACAATTTGAAATGGACGCGAGGGATATATTTAGATTTTGAGAAAGTACGCAGATATTTAGGAACACCAACTTAGATATTTCCCAGATACAAAATTATTGAGAGAAAAATGTTTTACGGTAGTGATAATGTTCTGCATCATTGCTGTAATACGTAGGTCTTTTCTAATCTTATATCTTTAAACGAGCAATTCTTTTGGGTATATATATATATTTCTTATCTCGGAAACGGCTCTAGCGATTTGGATGAAATTTTGGATTTAATTGTAGTTTTGCATTCTAAGTTCATCTACATCAGTGTTTTTTCTGTAAAAACGCGATTTTTTACAAAACACAGTTTTTTAATGTAACGTCAAATTGAGTTAAGCCTTGAAGTAAACTGTGAGTTGACGCATCAGGCAGACGATTTGCAACCATAACAATGAAAATTTGTCTCTTCTCGCTTTAAAATTTTATGTGTGCTTAGGGTTGCCAGGCTTGGCTGATATTGGCCACTTTGGCTAATTTCAAACACACTTGGCTGAAAACAAATTCAAAAGCATTATGTAAGTCGATGTAAGGCTTTTTTTCTTTTTTAAGTGAAACTATTGCTTGACCATCCTATTTTATTTTATTTTATTTATTTATTTTCTTTTTACACTTCAAATAGTTTAACATATTTTTAAAATCACGCATCTAAATTTTATTTCGAAGAAGTGTATGTCTTGAGATTATTTATATTCTGTTAAGACAGTTGTTATCATTTGTTGGAATGGTTTGTGGATCATCAGTTTTGATGGATATCATGCTGTATGTAGCATTTTCTGGCGTACAAACTAAAAGTACTTATTTAAAATGAAAATCTCGATTGGGATAAAATCGTGAAACGCATCATAGTATGAAAGGAAGTATTCGGTTAAAAACCGATTTCACCATAGCAAAACTAAGGTCAAAATATTTTAATTACTGACAAGAAAATTGTATAGTGGAAACAAACGTAACAGATAGTTTGAAGCAAAATATTGATTTAAGTACATTCAGAATCTTCTTTGTTTGGTACTTTAGTGTTATAAGAAGGTCGAGTACATAATATTTCGTTAACGTGAAGCTTTTCAAGTATATTTGGAAAAGTATTGAACCTTAAAAAAACACACTTTGACAAAAAATAATTCTTTTAAAGCCGGGCGAGGCTCGGTCGTCCAGGTACTATTAATAAAAGGGGTCGTCCACAAATGGTATCAGGCTTTTAGGCAGGAGGGTCGTGAAATTGTGAGTTTGTGACAAGAAGGAGAAAAAGGAGATAACAAGAAATGACATAACAACTTTTGGTTGAAGTAAAAACATTTTTTGTTACAGTACGCTTAAGTAATACACGTGACAAGCGGAGGGGGAGGGAGGGGGGTGAGGTGAAGCGGGACACTTTGGGACAAAAGGGGAGGAAGTGAAAAAAAGTGTGGCGTCATCTATGGACAAACCCTAAGGGAAACTCGGTGAACATTTGTTTCAACACTTTACATGCGTCCTTTATTTCAGTAGACACTAGCGTCGTCGCCCGGCTTTGCACGGTCTGTATCGAAAATAAAAGTTATATCAAGTGACGTGTGTTCAACAATCAGGCTTGAACAAAAAAAAAAAAAAAAAAAAAAAAAATCTGCAAAATTTCCGAACGGATTGTGTCAAAATAACCAAAAAGAAAAATAAATAAATAGGATTACAGGAAGACCTCAAAACAAAAGCCAGAATTTTACTTGTTCATATTAAAAAAAAAAAAAAAAGTAACAGAGCTTTCTTCTCAATGATTTTCTTCACGCGGCAAATTTTAATAAAAGCATCGTTCAACAATGACCGTGATCCACAATGAATTTCGAATTGAAGGCTCACCTACTTTTTAGCATGAAATTAGTTAAAAGCATTTATAATTCACGTTCTAACTACTTTGGAACACATTTTATCTGATGCAGAAAAATCAGGGGTTTCTATAGATATTTTATTCTAATTTCTGCGAACATTTTTTTCGCCCTCATATTATAGAAAAACATCATTTTCGGGTACGAAAATTAAAATTCGAACGGTGCTTACTGTTTTGGCTTTCGACCTTCCCACCCCCTACGTTCCTTCTCGGATGCCTAAATACCTCTCTGTCAAATTTCGTCGAGATCCGACGTATACTGTGGATTTGTTTAGGGAACATACATACACATAGTGAATAAAATATGAAAACGTATATAAAGTACAAATTGAGAATGGAAAAAGGTTAAAAAACCAGCAAACAGCTGTTTCGGCACTCTAAAATACAAGTGCCATCATCAGTGCATTAAAAACGAAGACAGGTTCACCCGACTAAAACATTGTCACACTGTTAGGTTCGCCTCGACTGTGTTTTAGTCGGGTGAACCTGTCTTCGTTTTTAATGCACTGATGATGGCACTTGTATTTTAGAGTGCCGAAACAGCTGTTTGCTGGTTTTTTAACCTTTTTTCATTCTCAATTTGTACTTTATATACGTTGTCATATTTTATTCACTATGCAGTACAAAGTTTTCGACTACTTTTTATGTATACATACACATATATTCTCTGTTTTATTTATATAGATTGTTATTTGAAACTTGAGTACAAATTCATAATGGCTTGTTCATCCTTTTTTTTAAAACCTTTAGTGGTTGCGTGTTTCCATTCGGCAATCTTCCCTTTTTAGTATTCTAAAATACTTTGAGAACGAGATTGAAGGTTTGTTGATGCCAATAATCAATAAGATACACACTGAATTTGCTATTAAAGTAATTTTTAGCTTGTAAATAACAGTGTTGGTGCTGAGGAAAAATTAAGTTGATTATGTTTACAGCATTTGTTGCACGAACGTTTTGTATGCTTGAGTATGCATATTTTTGTTATTCTATGACGAATAAAATTTTACTTCTTGAACAATACTGTTAGTCCTGTCAATAGGTAGAAAAAAACGGGCTTGCCTTACAAAAAATGGGGTCAAAGATTTTATTTTTTAAATTTGTGTATACTAGTGCCAATATGAAAAAACCAAGTTATCCAACACGAAAGACCTCGGAAGAACTTTTGGGGGCCGAAAACCCCCAAAAATGTGTGACTTTTTGTGGTATTTTCAAAATATCTCGAAAATGGTTAAAATAACAAAAAAAACTTCCAATACAAATGTTAAAGAGGATTAAATTTCCTTCAACTTTTGTCATTACAACATTTTTGTAGCATGAAAAGCAAGCGAGTTACAGCTTCTTGAAAGTCACACTTTTTCTGAACCCCTTCAGCGAAGTACGTGAAAGCGCATCGGATAACGGAGGAAAAAAGCAGAAACGCCGGCAGTCTGATCTTGGAAATCATTTGTCTTTCACAGCTGAGGGTAAATGCCTCCGTTCCATTTAACTTAAACAAAACACCCCCATTCCACCCCCCCCTCTTTTTTCTCCAAATGAGATGAATCGACTCAATAGCTACTCATGTTGGTCACTTCAGGGTTTGAGCGAGAGTATGTTTTATCAATTTGTGTGTTCTGAATTACAATTTTTTTTCCTAGAAATGATTACGGCTGACCAAGGTGTTTTTTTATTATTATCATTATTATTTGCGAAATCAGTTTGCATGAATGCGAAATAAAGATTGTGAAGGAGAAGGGAACAGAAAATCTTCAAAGATGCAGCGCAAAACGGCAAAATGAAGAACATCAGCGTTTTTTGAAGTTCTTTAAAAAAGTGACAATTCACACTGCCTGTCACAAATGCTATAAAAATGAGCAATCAATCTCTTCCCTTGAAGTAATGGTTGAACCTAACATGTTAACTAAATTCCCCAAGAAAGATTTCTGGCAAATTATAACAAAAAGAACCGTCTTATTCTACTTCTTGAGACATATTTCGAAGAGTGTGGCATTGAAGTCAGGCAGACTCAAGATGATGCCGACTTACTTACTGCTCTTTCAAAGGCAAAAGAAATTGAAAAGGTTGTTATAGTGGGCGAGAGGACTGATGACAGCTTTAGGACAGCCTTTCAGCAACTTGTTCTCTTTAAAACCTGGAAGAGGGAATGCTTCTGATTTGTTTTTTTTCCCCACTAAATCTTTTAAGCTTGACCCCAGCAATATTCTTTTCATCCATGCGTTTAGTGGGTGTGATACGACTTCGGCAATCTTTGGCCAAGGCAAAATTAAGTTGTACAAAATAGTCAAAAAAAAAAAAAAAAACTTGTGAAATTAAGGAAGCTATTGAAGTATTTATGGACCCAATCTGTCATCATGATGTCTTCCTTAGCTGCAACTGGAGAAAACATTTTGAAAATATTATACACAGGTGACGTAAAGTATTTGAACCTATCTTTGGATACTTTGCAATTTAATTTTTTTTACAAAACTAGTATACAGAGCTAAGATAAATCTTGCAGGGCTACCTCCAACGTGCGGGGAGGGGGGGGATGCTGGACGTTATCACTCATATCGGTTCTAGCACCAAATTCAAAGTTGGTTAGGCAACATAATTGATCCAGAGAAATGGGGTTGCGAACGCAGGACGCAAGGTCTAATGCTTGTTGACACGAAAAGAGATTCAGTTACTCAGAATCGTTTGAAGATTGTACCTTGTACCTGCAAGAAAAATTGTACTGGAGCCTGTTCTTGTTACAAGGCCGATTTAAAATGCTCCAGCACGTGCAAACACTGCAGTGGCACAAATTGTGAAAATGTTGCAGAAATTTCATCTATGGATGAGACTGATGAAGAAGATGATTTGTTCCAGGAGCTTTTGGAATTACCGCAACAAGGAGATGAACAATTAAAGGATCACAGCTTCTTTCTAGCCCCTACAGATTCTGAACCGGGAGAACCTGGACCTTCAAAACGGCTTCGAAGAAGATAAACAGCGTATTTTGTTGTCCTTTCTCTATTTGCTTTAAGGTCGAATGAATATCCCTGTAATTTAAATGTATGTATTAAGCTTCTACAGTTGGATTTTCACTTTGAAAGGTAATTCTTTTGGGTTTTTCATGCCTCAAAAAGTCAGTTTCTGCAGAATTTTTTCAAAGTGTTCATTAAGTATTACTATTGTATCTTTATTTATTCATTTTTATGTCTATTGTTTGCTTCTTATCACCCTAATATTTATTCATTCACATTTATATTCGAATATTGCATTTTCGCTTGTAATAGAATAGATGGTACGAATTATGTGCTCTAAATGAATGAGAAGATTATGTAATTCAATTACAAACTGCAATATAAATCATATGTTATTGGAGTCTGACTGAAGACTACCTCTGTCAGACTAGAAATATTAGCTCGTGAGCGGTGGGGGAGGGTTTATTATTATTATTGTATCAGAGCATAGGATGCATGACTGTGTTTTATTGTTTGCTTATTAGCTGCCTAATATTCATTCCTTCACATTAATATTTAAAAATCGCATCTTTGTTTGCAATAATTAGACTAGAATGTACGAATTATATCCCTCAAATGAATGTATATATTGTGTAATCCAGTTACAAATAACAATATATCATCTATTATTGGAGTCTGATGAAGACTACCTCTGTCAGTTCAGAAAAGTTAGTTCGTGAGCAGTGGGAAAGGTTTTTTTTTAATTATTATTATTGCATCGTCGTATGTGCTTTAAATGAATGCGTATATATGTATTTCAGTTTCATAATACATCGTTTGTTTTTGGAGTCTAGTGGGCCAGCCAGAATTGCTACTGTGTCCAGCGGGGGGGGGGGGGGGTGAGCAAGAAACTCAAACTACTCTAACTGTCGATAAACTCTCTGAAACTAAAGTTTCTATTCAAGTTCTAATAATTATGACGCCTTGCTTTCAGTGTGAAAGCTTTTTTTTTCGGAATGGAGGAAAACTGCCTACTTTCAAAGAGCTATAGCAAGCTTGTTATTTGTGCTACAAGAAAGTTTTAAACACAAAAGTTGTAGGAAATTTTATGTTCTTTAAACTTTACATTTAAAACTTTTTTCTAAGTTGAACCATTTCGGAGATATTTTGGAAAAAGCAAAAAAAGTCATAAATTTTTGTGGTTTTTCGGCCCCCAAAAGTTCTCCCGGGGTCTTTCGTGTTGGATAACTTGGTTTTTCCATGTCGGCACCAATATGTACAAATTAAAAAAATAAAATCTTTGACCCCATTTTTTGCAAGGTAAAATGTATCTATTGACTGGACTATGTGCTTTTACAATATTTATACAAATTTTAGGACCTGTGCGAAGTATTCACGATCGAACGAACTTCAAGCACAGTCAGGGATTTGTCAACATGTTAGTCAGTGTATCGTCAAATAGTAACTAGATTCTAGATAAAATAATAAACGCATCAGATCGATATTGGTTCGATTTCGATATTTTTCGATAAGTGTTTAATTATGTATGACGTAACGTCCATCGGCCGTTTTTCTTTTTTCACATTCTCTTCCAATTTTTTCCCTCCTTTTTTTTTTAAACTCGTGATGAAAATGAAACACTTCACAAAATTCTTTCAATCAATCATCAAAAAAATTCACTTTCGCCTCAATAGATGGCGTCCGTTGTTTCTAGGTTCCATACAGCGAGAATTCAAAATTTTCTTAAGCTTAACTTTTCGAAAACAACCAAAATAGGAATTAATTCTTTATTTTTCACCCATAGTAGTGTACAATATCTTTAAAATGATGCTTTATTTTTGAAGTTTGATGAAGTATTAAGCAAGTTATGGCGTACCGACAAAAAAACACAACACATAAATAATATGTATAGAATTTGACTGTAAAACAGTTTGCTTTTTTTTTTTTCAGTTAAAGCCAAATTTTGCCAATTACTTTTCTAAACACAAACTGTATTTAAACTAAATCATGATTTTTGAAGCATTTCTATTGCAATTAAAGCAAGAAATAACAGGTCAAGACTCTTTTTAGAAAGTTTTTGCATGAAATCAAGCATTTTAGAGTTAATCCTCTTTTACTAGTCATCGTCACCAAAGCGTCTCACTTTTACTGAGAATTTAATGAAATTGAATGAAAAAGGGGATTTTAATCTCATATAAGTACCCTTTTCGTACAACGAAACTAAAAGAACTCGCCGACGTAATTTTCCTTTCTCCTTCCGCCACTTTTTTATTGTGATTCTTTTCACGAGTTGTAGTAGCGAAATATTTACATTTAATTTCTTTCTTGACGGTTTCTTATCCCCCTTAACTGTAACCACACCTTTCCTTTTATTCTAATGTCTGTTATGTTTGCAGAGGTTTTTTTTTCCTTCAACAGAATTCCTTTTTGGTTAATTTAAAGAGAAAAAACAATATTGTAATCCCATCCACACTGCTTCCAACAAAGATTATTTTTTAAACATTGTTGCCATTTAAATAAATGTATGTCTACATCTTCTGTATCGAAGAAATAATAATAATAATAATAATAATAATAAAAAGGATCTAGGATGAGGCTTTAATTTATTCACAAAGTGAGGAAACGAGATGAGATTGGATTGCCTTTCGACATTTCCTGTTAATGATTCTGTAAGTGGATTCGATTTCTTTGTAAAAGAAGAAAATGACGTTTTTTTTTTTTTTTTATTTTAATTCAGACATTTCATCGTTTAAAAGCATATCATGAAGATTTTTAATTTATTACTTTCTTCTATATCTAATATATAGAAGAAAGTATTGGATTCGTGCAAATTTTCGAATTTTGAATTTTGACGAATTCGAACGTTTTGAGGTGTGCTGAGTCCATTTCGACTATTTTTGGAAAATGTCTGTCTGTCTGTGTGTGTGTGTGTATGTGTGTGTGTCACGTCTGTGTGTGACCAGTTTTTTGTGCCCGCTCTACAGCAAAAACTACCGCATGAAATCGAATGAAATTTGGTACACATATGTGCCCCTAGGTGAACTTGTGCCCATTGGTTTTTGGCACGAATTTCTCCAAGGGGGGTGGAGCAATGGGACGTTTTTTGAGTTACGCGTGCTTGCTATTCCTCAGGAAGTAACTGGCGGAATCAAACAAAATTTGGTCCACATGTTGCCCTTAACAAGAGCAGGTGCTGATTCAATTTTGGTGTCAATAGCTCAAATGGGGGTTGAGTTATAGAACGTTTTTTGTCGTCAATTGTGACTGCTGTATCTCAAGAAATAACGAACGGAATCAAACAAAATTTTTTTGACAAGTAGCCCTTAGTGGGTATAAAATCTGATTTTATTTTGGTGTCAACAGCTAAAAAGGGGGTAGCGCAATCGCCCGTTCTTTTTTACCATTGTGAGTGCCCTATCTCAAGAAGTAATGCTACGTTCCGGTTGAAATTTGGAATATATGTGAATCCATACGTAAACAGGCTTTGGTTCAATTTTGACTCCAATCGCTCCAAGAGGTGTTGATTTTTTTTTTTTTTTTGCGAATAAAAATAGCTTTATTAATGCAACAATAAGAAAGATAAATCGTAATAGATTGTCGTCTGCGTATTTCTCGTGATTTTAATTGTATGGAAATGATCGGAAATATTATCTCAATGATTTAAAATTTTTAACTGTTGCCATCTTATGTTTGTTAACAAATAAAATATTTGTAATTAATTCAAGCAAGGCTTTTAAAATAACTTTCAATTTTCGCTCTTTGCTTTTGCAATAATTCAGACATTGGGATGGTCGTCAAGTTTTTGCATGTGTAATTTTGTTTTTGTTAGGAATATTGCTTCTTCGTCAAGCATGGGGAGGGATCAGAAAAAGGAAAAATATAGAAGAAAGTTTCGTAATGGCCACAACATACTAGTTTTTCTTGCACTTCTAAAGATATTAATATGGCAGCAATTTAGGAAATGTTTTTTCACAGGATTGAAAATGCACACACACACACCTAATCTCTCTCTTTCGCACTCTCTCTCCCTCTCTCTTTCTCACGCACACACACAATTGAAAAATTTAAATTTGTTGAAGAATGGTTTTAAGAAAATTTTGAATATTTAATTTTTACAAAAATTCCCTTTTATTTGATTTTTACTTTCTTCTATATCTAATATATAGAAGAAAGTATTGGATTCGTGCAAATTTTCGAATTTCGAATTTTGACGGATTCGAACGTTTTGAGGTGTACTGAGTCCATTTCGACTATTTTTGGAAAATGTCTGTCTGTGTGTGTGTGTGTATTTGTGTCACGTCTGTGTGTGACCAGTTTTTTTGTGGCCGCTCTACAGCAAAAACTACCGCATGAAATCGAACGAAATTTGGTACACATATGTGCCGCTATGTGAACTTGTGCCCATTGGTTTTTGGCGCGAATTTCTCCAAGGGGGGTGGAGCAATGGGACGTTTTTTGAGTTACGCGTGCTTGCTATTCCTCAGGAAGTAACTGGCGGAATCAAACAAAATTTGGTCCACATGTTGCCCTTAACAAGAGCAGGTGCTGATTCAATTTTGGTGTCAATAGCTCAAATGGGGGTTGAGTTATAGAACGTTTTTTGTCGTCAATTGTGACTGCTGTATCTCAAGAAATAACGAACGGAATCAAACAAAATTTTTTTGACAAGTAGCCCTTAGTGGGTATAAAATCTGATTTTATTTTGGTGTCAACAGCTAAAAAGGGGGGTAGCGCAATCGCCCGTTCTTTTTTACCATTGTGAGTGCCCTATCTCAAGAAGTAATGCTACGTTCCGGTTGAAATTTGGAATATATGTGAATCCATACGTAAACAGGCTTTGGTTCAATTTTGACTCCAATCGCTCCAAGAGGTGTTGATTTTTTTTTTTTTTTTTGCGAATAAAAATAGCTTTATTAATGCAACAATAAGAAAGATAAATCGTAATAGATTGTCGTCTGCGTATTTCTCGTGATTTTAATTGTATGGAAATGATCGGAAATATTATCTCAATGATTTAAAATTTTTAACTGTTGCCATCTTATGTTTGTTAACAAATAAAATATTTGTAATTAATTCAAGCAAGGCTTTTAAAATAACTTTCAATTTTCGCTCTTTGCTTTTGCAATAATTCAGACATTGGGATGGTCGTCAAGTTTTTGCATGTGTAATTTTGTTTTTGTTAGGAATATTGCTTCTTCGTCAAGCATGGGGAGGGATCAGAAAAAGGAAAAATATAGAAGAAAGTTTCGTAATGGCCACAACATACTAGTTTTTCTTGCACTTCTAAAGATATTAATATGGCAGCAATTTAGGAAATGTTTTTTCACAGGATTGAAAATGCACACACACACACCTAATCTCTCTCTTTCGCACTCTCTCTCCCTCTCTCTTTCTCACGCACACACACAATTGAAAAATTTAAATTTGTTGAAGAATGGTTTTAAGAAAATTTTGAATATTTAATTTTTACAAAAATTCCCTTTTATTTGATTTTTACTTTCTTCTATATCTAATATATAGAAGAAAGTATTGGATTCGTGCAAATTTTCGAATTTCGAATTTTGACGGATTCGAACGTTTTGAGGTGTACTGAGTCCATTTCGACTATTTTTGGAAAATGTCTGTCTGTGTGTGTGTGTGTATTTGTGTCACGTCTGTGTGTGACCAGTTTTTTTGTGGCCGCTCTACAGCAAAAACTACCGCATGAAATCGAACGAAATTTGGTACACATATGTGCCGCTATGTGAACTTGTGCCCATTGGTTTTTGGCGCGAATTTCTCCAAGGGGGGTGGAGCAATGGGACGTTTTTTGAGTTGCGCGTGCTTGCTATTCCTCAGGAAGTAACTGGCGGAATCAAACAAAATTTGGTCCATATGTTGCCATTAACAGAAACAGGTGCTGATTCAATTTTGGTGTCAATAACTGAAACGGGGGTTGAGCTATAGAACGTTTTTTGTCGTCAATTGTGACTGCTGAATCTCAAGAAATAATGAACGGAATGAAAGAAAAATTTATCGGCAAGTAGCCCTTAGTGGGTATAAGAGCTGATTTTATTTTGGTGTCAACAGCTAAAAAGGGAGTAGCGCAATCACCCGTTCTTTTTTTCCATTGTGAGTGCCCTATCTCAAGAAGTAATGCTACGTTCTGGTTGAAATTTGGAATATATGTGAATCCATATGTAAACAGGCTTTGGTTCAATTTTGACACCAATCGCTCCAAGAGGTGCTGATTTATTTTTATTATCATTATTTTTTAGCGAATAAAGATAGCTTTATTAATGCAACAATAAGAAAGATAAATCGTAATAGATTGTCGTCTGCTTATTTCTCGTGATTTTAATTGTATGGAAATGATCGGAAATATTATCCATAGACTAATAATAAGAGTAGACCGAGCTTTTTCAATCTTGCTGATGAAGAAAATTGGTTCATAGATGTATCACGTGACTAGTGGAACGGCTTGGCGAAGACTTTGGCAGCATGGTTGCTAGATGGCAGCATTATCTATAGTTTGGCATTCGACATGTATTTTAAGACAATGTGCTTTCATTAAAAAAACCTTCCAGGTGCAGAGATTGAACTGTTTTTCTTTAAGTTATGCATTATTTTGACATGAGTAATAGTTTTTGATCAGTTTTCGGTAACTTTTATTTCAGTTGGAGCTGTCAGCGTTGGCGTGAACGAAATGGCGTAAACGTTTTGCGTTAACGCAAAAATGTACTAATCGGTATCTTAAATTGAAACTGTAGGTAAAAATCTTACCGTTTGCTGATTCTTCTTGGTCGCTTGCATCTTTTATTCCTTAGAGAGTTATTGAAATTGACTAAAGAAAATGCACAATACTATCTAAACGAAAAACTCACTATATTAACAAAATATTTACAACTTAGAATAACAAATTTACAAATAGGACTGCATAAAAGAGCATTCTTCCGTGTTCCATAAATTCTATTTATTTTATTTCGTGCTGGCGTTGATCGTCTGCTACGATTAACGCCCGCTGTTGCTAGGATATCCACCAGTCACATGGTTTGGTTTATGAGCAGCAAAAGGGTTGCCATAGCTCGGTCTACTCTTATTATTAGTCTATGATATTATCTCAATGATTTAAAATTTTTTACTGTTGCCATCTTATGTCTGTTCACAAATAAAATATTTGTAATTAATTCAAGCAAGGCTCTTAAAATAACTTTCAATTTTTGCTCTTTGCATTGCTTTTGCAATAATTCAGACATTGGGATGGTCGTCAAGTTTTTGCATGTGTAATTTTGTTTTTGTTGGGAATATTGCTTCCTCATCAAGCATGGGGAGGGATCAGAAAAGGAAAAATATAGAAGAAAGTTTCGTGATGGCCACAACATACTAGTTAAAAATGGCTTGCTAAAATGAATCTCCATTTTCTTTGCTTATAAACACTATTTTTTCCTTTTCTTGCCATTCGACTAGACGCAATATTTCCACTGTTGAAACACTATTGGGCGATTCTCGAAAAAATGTCCCTTGCGTAGTCCTCATTTTTTTTTTATTTTATTCAAGTAACTATTAATTAAATATGGGATTAACTGGTATGCTTTGATAGTATATTAAATCATGTATTATTCTTCAACAGCACAATGTTTTGAAATCTTTTTTGTTATCTGGAAAAAATAAAAAAACTTCGCGTTCTGCACGGGACATTTTTTCGAGAATCACCCTATTTATGATTCCATTGATCAAATTCTTTTTGTAAGTGCTCATTTCTGCTTCATTAATAATAGATTTCTGGGAATGAAACTGATGCTTTTATTGACAGGTTTCTTTTTGCACAAATTTTAGTAATCATTTCATTGCTAAAGTTTTATTTTGTATAGTGAACACCGTATTACAACTTCATTCACAAGTTCTTCTTTCACAACTTCTGTATCATTTAACATGATTCACCTTTCAACAAGCTTTTGACTACCTTTTTAAGGGGAATCAGTATCCTAAATACTTTCAAAAATTCGATTTTTTGATTTCTATATATTTTGAAACTCCATTTTATAAAGTTCTAGTTTTATAATAACAGGGAACGATTTAAAATTTTTATCTGTTGCCAGTTTCTATTTGTTAAAAAATAAAAACTTGCAATTATTTTTTAATAGTATAAGATGTTTAAAAGTATTTAAAATTTTCCCTCTTGATTCTATATTCGTATTTGCGACTCAGTCAGTTTTTTTTTTAAATTTTCAATTTTAGTTACTTTTTTTTCTTGGGTTTCATACTGAATATTGTTGAGAGAGTTTTTGCAAAAGCAATGGCAAAAAAAAAAAAAAAAAAAAAACGCTTTTTAAACATTTGAACAATTTTTATGTAACCATGTTTCTTCATTGGCTTTTAGAGTTTTATCTTTCCGGGAAAAAGATTTTCCTTGTGAATCTCTCCGAAACGAAGTCAAGAAGTCGAAGAGAAAGAGATATGAGAATCAGAAAAGAAAAATTTGTTTTCCATCATTTCTTTCTACCGGGAGAAATTGGACAAGATTTCCCGCCTTGAGGAGGAAAGATTGTTCTTGACTCTCCCCCCGAGTGTCCCACTCCATCATATCGAGGAGGGGGTGATGTTTCTGTGCTCTATTAGAAAGATTTTCTCCCTTTCTGAGTTTATACATATTAATGAAGGATATACTTGTCTTCAATAATTTACATTAGGTTGTTTAGCTATCAAAGATGTTTCAATGTTTATTTCTTTCCGTACGTTCACAATCGGTGGCGTAGCATGGATTTTATTTCGGAGGGGTCCAATATTATAGGGGAGGGTGGCCTAAAGCGCGTAGGTCGCCCAAAGTGGGTAGGTCTTCGTATGCTTCGTATTTTTTGAAATGTTTATCAGATTTCCAGCTATGTTTTGAACTATAATCTAAGATCTATATCAGTATTTAGAAATTTTACGGGCATTTAACCGCGAAAAATTGAGGGTTTTTCAGAAGAAAATCTGTGAAATTCAATAAAATTGCCATATTTTCCTAAATTTTGGGACGGGCACGAAGTTTTTAGTTCAGAACACAGGTAAGTAATGTAGCAACTTATATTAGAAAGGATATTTTAATACATTGAGTTGAAAAGAGTTTAGAGTGGTTTGCGTAAAGTGCAAAATTAGCTTAATTTTTGCTCAAATTTCCCATTTTTAAAAAAGAATTATGAGAAAAAAATATTTGTTTTGTTTATTTTCCAAGTTTGAATCACTCTTCAGTTTAAAAAAAAAACCATTTAGTCAGTAATTGAATTTTTTGAAAAAAAATTCTCCGAACGCAGGCAGACCCCTAAATGAAATTGAATAAAGACAGTTATTATGTTCTTACGAAATTACGCTTTGCTTACAATGGGAACAAAGCAATACACCGTTTAAACTATTTTCATTTCATTTAATTTTCCTTGTTCTTCTTATAAAGTATTTCCAAGAGCTTAATCATTGATATAATTTCAATTTACTTCTTTTTGTAATTCCTCACCCAACTGGAAGAAAAAGAACCTTTTTTAATGCTATTCAGTAGTTTCTTTATTTTATTTAATGTTTTTTTGAATAAGACTTCGTTTCACAGAACTAAAAGGAGAGAAAAAGATTTCAATTCCATTTATACCACTTTCAACAAAGATTTTTTTAAAAAGTATTGCTATTTAAAGAAATATATGCAACTATGTACCTGCGGAAAGTAATCTAAAAAAAACGAGAAAAAAGTTATCTCATCCACCCACGTGTTAAGAAAATGAAAGAAAATTGAGCAGAGCTTTCTGTCGGTTTAGCTTAACAGCTTTTGTTTTAACTGATTCAATTGACTTAATTGGAAAAACAGATTGGAAATAACGGCAAAATTTTTTTTTTCTTTTTTTCACTTGCACAGCTGTATTTTGAGCGTTGCATTGAGATATTGAAATAATTCTGTTTAAGTTTCCTAAAATGTTCAATAAGAAGCAAAAAAATAATGAAGTGCTTTTCCAATTAAGAGAGAAACTGTTCGATTTCCATTAATGAAGCTGTAAAGTCACTGAATAGTATTTTTTCTGTCCCTCATTATTGCTGTAACACTTTATTGATGAGTATTCTTTTGTTGACAGATAAAACACAATTAACATTTTCTATAGAATGGGGTGGTTTCATTCAGTCAAAAGTACTACTTTTAGTCATTGAAATGGATAGAATGAGCAAAAAAAATTACATGCACCCAGAAAATACTTTCATTTTCCCAACAGTATTTTTTAACTAATTTTTTAAAATTTCCGCTTTTTCAAACAAGGCGTGGTCCTGATGACGTCACAAATGATACTTTTTGGCGCATCTTTCTACTACGTTTCCACGTTATGATAATCAAGCAGCGAATTAAAATTGCGCTCTACGCTTGCTATCAACTATATCGTTGCCAATACACGTGAGTAAAGATGCGAATTAAATATTTAGCTCTGTGAGTGGCAACACAGAATGGCATTTCATCATTTGTGACGTCATCACCAAGAAATGTGAACAATGAAAGCTCACCGATTTAATTAAGTTTTTAAAAATATTAAACTTAAACAAATTATTTAAAAAATGGTGAGATCCTATGTTTTTAAGCACGCTCTTTCAGAAAAGAATACTTATAAAATTTTGGAAACGACCCCATTGATAACCATGTGTGCAATGAAGCAGGTTAAAGTTTCTAATCATAGTTTTTGAATCGTAGCAT
The DNA here is from genome assembly GCF_026930045.1 of Uloborus diversus. Classification (NCBI taxonomy): domain Eukaryota; kingdom Metazoa; phylum Arthropoda; class Arachnida; order Araneae; family Uloboridae; genus Uloborus; species Uloborus diversus. The sequence goes on along the minus strand of NC_072732.1, from coordinate 19,478,575 downwards.
TTGTAATTATTATTTAATTATGTATTTCATAAAAATAATTAAGAAAAAGAATGATTTTGTTTTCTAAATTTTTGAAATTGAGTTTTAGTGATGAACTTGTGAACAGCATAATACAACTTAGTTCTCAAGCTCTCTTCTGTAACATTTTTCATTCACAAATACTGTGTTGATTAACATGATTAAAATTCGTCAGTCAAAAATATCTTTGGTAAAAGTGAGTCTTGATTTTTTTTCACACTTTTATTGGGAGTGTATAAATTACGCAACTTTTCTTGGGGGAAGAGTTGCTTTTTATGTCTAATTTGTTCATCACAGAGTAAAATCTAAAATGTTTCGTAAGTCTGAGTGTTTTTTCTGATAAACGAAACATTTAGAAACGACGCGACGCGTCATTTAATCTATTGTTTTTGCGCCAACATCAAAACTTATGTTTAAAAGTAATCTGAATGGTGATCAAAGAATAAAATTATTTTTCATTTAGAGCAATTTTAAAGTCGGTTCTATTTTTTTTTTTTTTTCAAATTTTCTTTACTAATAATAAAGCTCAAAGTCTCTCTGTCTGGAGTATGTCTGGATCTCTGTGACGCGCATAGCGCCTAGACCGTTCGGCCGATTTTCATGAAATTTGGCACAAAGTTAGTTTGTAGCATGGGGGTGTGCACCTCGAAGCGATTTTTTGAAACTTCGATTTTCCTCTTTTTCTATTTCAATTTTAAGAATATTTTCCGGAGCAAAATTATCATAAGATGGACGAGTAAATTACGAAATTATCATGACATGGAATGGGAGAGCGAATGAACATAGCCAATTGGAAGAAACTCGTCATCCATTATTTGTAAATATATAGGCGAACCGAATGACCTTTTAATTTTCAACTACGGGCAAAGCCGTGAGGGTACCACTAGTTTAAAATAAAAATCTAAATAATGATAATATCAGTTCGTTTACAATTTTCCTCCCAACTTTTAAATTCTTTCTTGAAAGCAAATATTTAACTCAAGAAGTGCTAGAGCATTTATTCAATATTTGATTTTGTTAAGCGTTTTAAGCTGCTAAATTTCGCGTAAGAAGTAACATGTATTAAGAGTTATAGAAAAACAATTATGTTCCCATTCATTGAAATATCAAACACATATTTTATTAATTTAGGTCATGAGCATACAATCGTATTTGAGGGTGTGGTTATGTTGCGACCAAAAATAGGATTGAAACATTAAGTATTATTCATAATGGCTAGATTAATATCCAGAGATTGCAGTTTCTCCCTGGTTATGGGTTCATCAGTCTGGAAGAGTCAATAACTGAACCGGAGGCAGATATCATCTGATTGAAGCTAAGTTGACTTACTTCAATGAGATGAATAGATTAAAAACTGTTTGAACCTTGTTTATTTATTAAACTATTTAGTTACAGGAATCCTTACAAACTACTATTTATTTTATTTCGCACTACTTACTACACTACTATTTTTATTTTTTAAGTCACAATACAATCTACGAAACCATGTAGCGATTACAGTAGTACATGAAATACACCGCCAACTCAGTCATTCCAGTCGAGGTCTGCAGTTTCCTGCTTACTAGCATTCATCAGCCCGGCCTTGGAAGTGGCTGAGCTGGAGGTTCGGTACAGCTCAAAGATTGAAGACAAGGTACCGAACCATTGCTTCGGACACTCGTCTGGTTAGTGCTAATTCTATATCAGCTACCAGTTTGTTTGGCACTCTTGGTTTCTTTAAGAGGTTATCCACCTCCAGCTCAGTCACTTCCTATGCCGGGCTATGAGTGCTAATAAGCACGAAACTGCAGTCCTCGGCTGGAATTGACTGAGCTGGCGGTGTATTTCCTGTATTTCTGCCTCAGCCCTGGCTTTAGGGCGGTAACTTACTGAAAAGGTTACAGCAGTGTCACTATTTGTCGCCAGTACATCAGACAAACCAAAATGTCATGTTTTTCTTTCAAAATAAATAAATAAATAAATAAAATAAAATAAATAAATGAAAAATAAATAAATACATAAATAAAATAAAGTGAAACATAAATATTTAGAAGAAAAAGTTTTAAAAGGATCTTGAACGATTTCCAAAGAACGATGTTTATTTACTTCCAGAATTGTAACTTTTCAAAAAAAGATATTTTTCCCACAAACCACTGAAGCGAAGTTAAAAAGTTGGAAGAATGGGAATGGGTGATTCTGAAAAAATAAAATGATTATTCATCATTCTTTTTCTCCGGGAGAAATCGAGCGAGATTTCCCGCCTTTAGGAGAAAAGACTCTCTCTCTCGTTCTGGTGTGTCGCACTTTATCACTTTGAGGCAATGGTGGTGATTCGTTTTCGTTCTATTAGATAGAAGTTTCTCTTTTCCGAGTTTGTAAATAACCTTATTCATCAAATAAATATTTGTCTTCTTTGATTTATGACTGTGCTTTGTTGTAAAGTGGGGAAAAAATATTTTTCTTGAGAGTTGTAAGCACCATGATGGATGAATGTGGATGAAAAACTACTTTTAGCTAAGAAACAAGTTCATATAATCGAATATACGGAGTTCGAAATTTCTAAGCATTGAGACTCACTCTTTAGATTCTTAATCTTTGGCTTACATTGTAAAATAGACTTTTTTATGTTGATGTATTGATTTATCATCCATCTGTCTGTATATGTACGACACAAGTTCAAAATAATAGAATGCTTTTCACGTTTTGGGAAAACGTTTATTCTAACCAAATTAGGCATTAACGTTTTTCTAACCATTTAGGCCTAAGGGAAAAGTAGGCATTTAAATGAACGTGCCACCTTTCTTAGACCTTAAAGTGTACATTTCATTTCAAATATAGTAAATTAAAAATAATATTGGCTAGAATAATTCAAAGTTTTTAGTGATGAGAGTTTACATTGAGTAAAAAAAACAAAAGATATTGAAATTAAGAGGGGATAAACATTTCTTAAAAAAATAATACCAATACTTGAATGCGTCATTTTTTGCAGGTTTCAATTCCTTAATCCAAAACACACGGAGTCTATCACCTATATATATTCGTCGCTTCTCTCTCTGACACTGTTTCATACTCTCTTCAATGCGGCAACGAGTTCAATTTTGTTGGTGAGCCTTCGGTCTTGAACCGCTTTCTTTAGATTTGACGGTACCACAAATTCTTGATAATTTTGAGTTCGGTAGTGTTGCTTAACCAGTTTAATACCGAAATTCCTCTTACTGTTTAAAATCTACGAGTTGATTTAGAGATGTGACATGGAGTAGAATTCTACTGAAAGATAAAATGTGCCACTGAATGTGTCACTGCTGTGCCTCAGATGAAGTATCATGCAATATTATTGATAAACAGCAGAAGTCACATATTTTTTACTTCCTTTTACAAAAAAGGAAGTATTATATTCGCGAAAAAAATTTCACTCAAAAATCAGCCTTAATTTCCATATTGCTCACCCCCGAATGAATGTTGAGTTTATTTTTCAACCCGACCACACGTGGATATGTGCCTAGGAACGTACAGACACTCAAAATATCCATTTTGACGATCGCCAAGTTGATTAAAACAAGTTTTCTCGTGACTTCTGTATGTACGTAGGGGAAGGTGGGGCAAGATGGAATATCAGGGTAAGATGAAATACTGAAGCTCCTAGCCAAAATGGGTACTATTATCTAGCGGAAAAGTAGTCAAGTAGTTGCGTTAGGAGAAGCAGAAACCATGTTGGTCGAATCAACCAGTTTGTGCACTGCATTTGCAGTGCATTAAGTTTTTCTCTCAATTTTCGTGCGTTTCGCCGTGCTCTTATTTTGTTGGAACACCTTTCCAAGTGTAGTTTGGTGAGTACGATTTTACTAATCGTTTGTACTCTCCTATCATCGTAATCCGCAACTCTAAAGGATAAATTTAGAGTGATTTAATGTAATTTTATTTATAAGCTGAACTTGAGTCGACAGTGAACACGCCAAATGGCGTCAGTGGGGCAAGACGAGATATTATACGAGGGGCATGATGGAATACTATTTCATCTTACCCCGCATGTATTGCGATTTGTTTTTTTATTCTTTTCAGATTTCTTAAGATGGTGAAAAGAAAAACGAATATGGGAATTTGGTCACTAGAATCGATGCAACATGCTATTGAATGTATAGTGAGTGGAGAAATGGGATTTCAGAAAGCATCCCAAACTTATAATGTACCACGGGCTACACTTCATAGAAAAGTGAAAGAAGCTAAAAGCAGCAATTGGACAGAGGTGTTCTTACGGTTTCGACAGCTGGAAAAATTCAATCAAATAAAAGAAACTACACGTTTAGATCTAGTTAAGCCTTCGGACCCCATAAAGGAGACCTTCTTGCGGACTAAAAGAAAGGAACTTTTTGTGGTGAAGGCTCAAAAGGAACTGAAGAAAATAAAAAATCTAAGCAGAGAGAGAAGAGATGAAAGTATAAAAATCTAAGCAGGAAGAGGAGGAAATCGAGGAAAAAAGAAGACACGAAACGTGAAAAAGGGATTTGGATGACATTTTTTCGTTTACCTCATCAACTAGTACAGCAACGAAAGTTGGCCAGTCAAAAGATAAAAACAAAAGAATACAGACTAAAACATTAAAAACAAAAAACTGTACTTAAAGGGAAACCATCCGATTCTTCATTGTCGTCTGAGCCTTCTGATGTCGCATGCCTTTACTGTGGACATTTAATATTCCCAATCGACAGAAGGATGGATTAGGTGCTGCAAATGCAAGAAATAGGTCCATTGATCGTGTGCAGGAGAGGAGGATGAGGACGATGAAGCTGCTCATCTTTGTGACTTATGAAAAACCCTGTATCTCATCTTACCCAACCTGGTAGAGTAAGATGGGATTTTGACTCATCTAATTTAAACATGCGTCAACATTTTTCTGTTGGAAATAGGATATTTAGTCAAGTTTTATACTTTTATAATACTTGCGAGATACTAATGACATAGTTTTCTAATTGACTTATGAGTTTAACTTGCCCCCACAACTGTTTTTTGGTTAAGTATCTCATCTTGCCCCACCCTCCCCTATGTATATGCGTATGTGTGTATGTATGTAGCATAACTCGAGAACGGAATGTCCTAGAAAGTTGAAATTTGATACTTAGACTCCTAGTGGGGGTCCAGTTGTGCACCTCCTTTTTTGGTTGCATTCGGATGCGCCAAATGGGGTCTTTTGTGCCTTTTTTGGGGGAAATCATTGTTAATTTCGATGTAAACTCAAGTGGTGTTATAATTTGGCGGACACTTGGCGATATATCGCCAGTCTTTTGGTCGCCAAGTTTTGTCGCCAACTTGGCGACAAATTTTACCATTTTTTTTTTTTTTATAAATCTGGTTTCAATTTTGCCACTGTTGGTGATATTTAGAGAGTCAACTATTGAATCACATTAAAACTGCCACTAATCAGAAAATGACATTAAATCGGAGTAAAAGGAAGTCATGTGATGCACACATCAGCTCGTTTACTTCCTTTTACAAACGAGCTGATGTGTGCATCACATGACTTCCTTTTACTCCAATTTAATGTCATTTCCCCATTACTGGCAATTTTAATGCGATTCAACAGTTTACTCTCCAAATATCACAAACAGTGGTCAAGTTAAAAACGATTAAAAAAAAAAAAATCGCCAAATTTGTCGCCAAATCGGTGACAGAACTTGGCGACCAAAAGACTGGCGATATGTCGCGAAGTGTCCGCCAAATTATAACACCACTTGAGTTTACATCGAAATTAACAATGATTTCCCCCCTAAAAGGGGCAAAAGACCCCTTTAGAAACACCCGAAAGCAACCAAAAAGGGAGGTGCACAACTCGACCTCACTTGGAGTCTACGTACCAAATTTCAACTTTCTAGGACATTCCGTTGTTGAGTTATGCGACATACATACACACATACACACATACGTACATATACACGTCACGAGAAAACTCGTTGTAATTAACTCGGGGATCGTCAAAAGGGATATTTCGGGTGTCTATACGTTCTTAGGCACTTATCCACGTGTGGTCGAGTCGAAAAAAAAATTCAATATTCATTCGGGGGTGAGTAAAGTGGAAATTAAGGTCGATTTTTGAGGGAAAATTTTTTCGCGAATACAATACTTCCTTTTTTGTAAAAGGAAGTAAAAATGAAGTATTGTATTCGCGAAAAAAATTTCACTCTAAAATCGGACTTAATTTTCATTTTGCTCACCCCCTGAATGAATGTTGAGTTTTTTTTTTTTTCGACTCGACCACACGTGGATAAGGGCCTAAGAATGTATAGACACGCGAAATATCCATTTTGACGATTGCCGAGTTAATTACAACGAGTTTTCTCGTGACGTATGTATGTGTGTATGTATAACGCATAACTCATTTACGGTATGTCCTAGAAAGTTGAAGTTTGGTACGTAGACTTCTTGTGAGATCTAGTTGTGCACCTCCCTTTTTGTTGGCATTCAGATGTTCCAAAGGGGGTCTTTTACACCTTTTTGGGTGGAAATCATTGTAAATTTCAATGCAATCTCAAGTGGTGTTATAATTTGGCTAACACTTGGCGATATATCGCCATGCTTTTGGTCGCCAAGTTTTGTCGCCAACTTGGAGACAAATTTGGCGTTTTTTTCAGCAATCACGATTGCTTATTGTTCTCACTTGACGTTGTGGTTCCTTTTTCAGCTTGGACCATGGCTGCAGCACCACCGTCCACCGGCGGCGGCACGGCTGGTCCTGACCACTGTCCCCCGGAATCCACTTTTGTTGGGCGGTGGCGTCCATGTCCTACACACGCATGCGCATACGCAGTCGCCTACGCGCGCACGCCTTTACACACATACACACGCCTACGTGCACACACGTAAGCCTACACACACAACTATATACACGTAAGCACCCAGGAGGAGGGACATGCTTGGGCGGGGAGCCATTTCTAGAAACAATACCTCTAACCAGTAGAGTCCTGTCGCAACTCGTGATTGCGAAAAACATAAATTTGAATTCAAAGTTTCGGAATTCAAATTAGAGTTAGTTTTTTTTTTTGACCACTTACATGTAGTAAAAAACGCGCTTGAAGATAATTTTGAGTTTGAAAAGTAATTTTGACATTTTTTAGTCTCCATTCCCTTTTTAAACCTGACGATTCAATTGTATGAAAATCGCAATAACATACAATGAAGAAAGAAATAGGTTGGATCAGTTCGGACAATTTTTTAAAATCTGGTTTTAATTTTTCCACTATTGGCTATATTTAGAGAGTTAACCATTAAATCACATTAAAATTACCAATATTGGGAAAATTAGTCTGAATAAAAAGTTTTTTTTTTCTTTTGCTACGGTTCGCAAAAAACTTGAGGTGAAAACATGTAAAGTGTTTCTTTGCATCAAGTTCAAGGCTCTATTATCATTAAATTAGCGTAAAAGGAAGTCATGTGATCATCAGCTCGTTAATTTTAAGATCCATACAATCGTCCAGTTCCAGCAGCCCTCATGCACCCACACACCATAAAGGATGTCTCAAAATTGAGAGAACGTCTCAGCACAAGATTTCTCATACGCTTTATTTTTAAACACTAAACCCGAACACCTTTTTTGTTCACAGATATTTCAAAACCAAATTCACACTAAATATAATAAAGGGTGTCCCAAAACTAACGCAAGATTTGAATTTGCCACCATTTTTTCCATAAATTGTTGGCAGCCATGAAAAAAGAACAATTTGACAGTTGAGAGTTTAGGGTTAGTAAAAATGGGGTGTTATTGTACCATACAGCTAGAGAGAGTGAAACATTTCAATGACTGCATAAGGCATTTCCTCGTCGCGTACTCTCTCATTTCGGTGATCAGAATGCGCACCCTAGATCGTGTGATTTAACATTTTTAAATTTCTTCTTATGGGGTTATTTGAATTCAAAGGTCTATGTCAACAAGCCCACAACCACCCGTGCATTTTCGTGTTGCGATACCGAGCGCCAATAACAGTAACTGCTTGACCAGCCTCAACTTTCATTATTTTTGAAACAATGGTTCAATAATGAAAGCGCGTTATTGTATCGTATAACGCTCCATTTTTGATTACCCTAAACTCTCAGCTGTCAAATTGTTCTTTTTTCAGGGTTGCCAACCATTTGTTGCAAAAATGGCGGCAAATTCAAATCTTGCGTTAATTTTGGGACACCCTTTAGTTTTCCAATGTTGTTGCCCTTGTATGAGTTTTTTTGTTTTGCACCAGGAGAGTCGTACATGTTTCTGCTTCATGTTTATCTTAGTTCTTACTTCGTAGATCCGCAATCGCAACTGCAGTTTTGCAATTTCTAAGTGTAGTTGGCTTGGACACGATAACTACAGATTCTTTCCAACACTTATGGATGCAAGAGGCATTTTTAAAACGAGTATTTTTGACAGCTCACTTTAATTTGGGTTTATCTCTGTCAGTTGTTATAATATTTCTACCTCATTAACTTCGGTTAGTTTCTAGTATGTAAGTCCTTCTACATTCCTTTAAAATCTTACATACCGTAGATTGTAAAACGTTCAGTTGAATTCAGTTGGATTGCTTTTTTCTAGCTTTAAGCAATGATACAATACATAACTTCTTTTTTTCCCCCATTTATCACCTTGACGGCCCCTTTTGAGTAATAAAAGGCTTTTAAAGAGCGTAAAATCATCCGGGCACCAAGTTTTATACTTGTGACAAAATATCGGTATGCAAATGTTTTTGCTACTTTACAAAATTCACATTGAATGAATATATTATTATAATTTTTCGATCCATATAAAAAATTAATATAATTTTCCAATGCGTTAATGATCCATAAGTTGTTAAAATAATATCTGAAAAATTGTTGAAATTAATTTACCCATTCATGAATAACGTGTTTTCTTCTTTTCAACTTACGTGCGTTCATTTTTCCCAACTCAGGGACAAGTTTTGTTCAAATAAGTCAGATAGTTTATTATTTTGAATTTGGGTTGTATATACACGTATTCTGCTTTAAAAATAATTTTGTAATAATTAACTTGAATCTTCTTTACTAATAATAAAGCTGAAAGTCTCTCTGTCCGGAGGATGTCTGTAGGACGTCTGTGACGCGCATAGCGCCTAAACCGTTCGGCCGATTTTCATGAAATTTGGCACAAAGTTAGTATGTAGCATGGAGGTGTGCACCTCGAAGCGAGTTTTCGGAAATTCGATTTTTTTCTTTTTCTATTTCAATTTTAAGAACATTTCCTAGAGCAAGATTATCATAAGATGGACGAGTAAATTACGAAATTATCATGACGTGGAATGGGAGAGAGAATGAACATAGCCAATTGGCGAGAAATTCATCATCCATCATTTGTAATTATACAGGTGAACCAAATGACCTTTTAATTTTCTACTACGGGCAAAGCCGTGAAGCTGGATGTCTAGATGTCCGGATGTCTGTGACGCGCATAGCGCCTAAACCGTTCGGCCGATTTTCATGAAATTTGGCACAAAGTTAGTATGTAGCATGGGGGTGTGCACCTCGGAGCGATTTTTCGAAAATTCGATGTAGTTCTTTATCTATTCCAATTTTAAGAAAAAAAATATCATAAGATGGACGAGTAAATTACGAAATTATCATAACGTGGAACCGTAACATGGGCACAAGTCAATTGGCGAGATACGGAATTATCATAACGTGGAACCGTAAGATGGGTACAAGCCAACTGGCGAGAAAATTCACCATACATTATTCGTAAATATACAGGCGAACGAAAAGACCTTTTTTTTTTTTTTCTATTACGGGCAAAGCCGTGCGGGTATCACTAGTTTTAAATAAAACACTAACGTCACACTCACTGGCAAATGAATTAGAAACCCAAAATCAATATTTTATGGGATTTCCTTTTGAACGGATAACTGCTTCGATTCTATTTGAGCATCGAGTCTACAAGTTTCGGGAGTGCATTAACATCCAGAGAATACCATGCATTGGCTATGCAGCTTTTGAAATCGTGTAAATTAAATGGAGGAGGAGAGTGCTGTCGGATGCGTCTCTCCACCATATCCCACACACAGTGGCGCACACAGGAATTTTGCAAGGGGAGGGTCCAAGGTCGAAAGCATCATTCTTATATGATACCCCAATACGCCATCAAACATATAGACATGGTTTTATAGATTCCTGAGAGCGAAAAATGGTAAAAAATAAACTATCCAATAAATAACTAGCATTATTTAATAAAATATACTTAAACAAAAAAGATCTGAGGGCAAAATAATTTACGCTTTTACTTTTCTCATAATTAAAAAAATGGATTCAAGTTCATAGAATCTCTTTTTAATCTGTAATTACAAAACTAAAAACATGGTCATTAGCGTATTCATTTATAATCACCATTCTGCCTCTTATTAGGAAAAATGCAAAGTAATTAAAAATTCTTTTAACATGAGAATTTACTTTTTATTTCATTATTGCAATTACAACTGAAATTATTGTTACCTTTGTTTGAAATCATTCTACGTACAAAATACATAGAATTATATTCAAACGGGGGGAAAAAAGCAAGATCTATGGGAGGGGTCCGGACCCCCTGAACCCCTCCCTTGTGTGCGCCACTGCCCACACATTTTCTATGGGGTTCAGTTCCGGGCTATGCGGTGACCAGGGAAGGAAGGCCTTGGAAATCAGACGGATGCTCAGCGAACCAATTTTCAACACTTCTGGCGCGATGTATAGCTGCATTATTGTCCACTAGTGGCACCCGCACGGCTTCGCCCGTAATAGAAAAATTAAAGGTCTTTTGGTTCGCCTGTATATTTACAAATAATGTATGGTGAATTTTCTCGCCAATTGGCTTGTACCGACGTTACAGTTCCACGTTATGATAATTTCGTATCTCGCCAATTGGCTTGTGACCATGTTACGGTTCCACGTTATGATAATTTCGTAATTTATGATATTTTTTTTTTTTAATTGGAATAAAAAAAGAACCACATCGAATTTTCGAAAAATCGCTTCGAGGTGCACACCCCCATGCTACATACTAACTTTGTGCCAAATTTCATGAAAATCGGCCGAACGGTCTAGGCGCTATGCGCTCACAGACATCCTCCGGACAGAGAGACTTTCAGCTTTATTATTAGTAAAGATGAAGTATCCGTCGCCATCAGGATAACGAGCTGACGGGCTGCATCACATGACTTCCTTTCACACCGGTTTAATGTTATTTCAATATTATTGGAAAATTTAATGTGATTCAATAGTTTACTCTCTAAATATCACCAACAGTGGCCAATTTGAAACCAGATAAAAAAAAAAATTAAAAAAAAATCGCCAAATTTGTCGCCAAGTTGGTGACAAAACTTGGCAATCAAAAGACTGGCGATATATCGCCAAGTGTCCGCCAAATTATGACACTACTTGAGTTTGCATCGAAATTAACAATGATTTCCCCCCAAAAAGGCGTGAAACACCCTCTTTGGAACAAACGAATGCAACCAAAAAGGGAGGTACACAACTAGACCCTACTAGGACTCTACGTACCAAATTTCAACTTTCTGGGACATACCGTTCTTGTGAGTTATACTACATAAATACGCACATACATACATACGTACATCACGAGAAAAGTTGTTGTAATTAACTCGGGGAATGTTAAGATGGATATTTCGGGTGTCTATACGTTCTTAGGCACTTATCCGCGTGTGGTCGGGTTGAAAAAAGAAAACTCAACATTAATTCGGGGTGAGCAAAATAGAAATTAAGGCCGAGTTTTGAGTGAAATTTTTTTCGCGAATACAATACTTCTTTCTTTGTAAAAAGAAGTAAAAATGCAACATTACAGGTTGCACTCTATCTGCCAGTATATCTAGGTATCGCATAACTGTTTTTTTACCCTCAAACAGCACCAGGACACCACTTCCATGCCAGCAGAACATGCTCCATATCATGATATTCCCTCCAGAGCCTTGCACAGTGCGAGTATAGCAAGAAGTTTCTCTCAAAGGTTTCTAATTCATTGGCCAGTGAGTGTAGCGCAGGATTTGAACTTAATTAAGGTTGATTGGCAACAGTTAAGGGGAGTCAGTACCCTAAATACTTTCAAAAATTCGATTTTTTAATTTTTATATATTTTGAAACTCCATTTCAATACTTTTTTAATGATACAAGTTTCTTGATCGTGCTCATATTAGAAGTAAGTTAAAATAAACTTTAAAAAATATAAAACTTATTTTAATGAGGTATGATTTTCCTCTTTAAATCGCAATATCTTGAAATGGTATTTTTGAAACTAAATGTTCCTTTTTCTCAGAAACTAAATTCTGTTAGGCTTTGAAATTTTTACCACCTATTCCATACATTAAACTGCATATACTGAAGTAAATTTTGTTCTCATATTCGAATACTATTTTTTTCTAGAGCAGATTTTGAGTTGCAAAATGGCATTTTTTGAAAAAAATAAAATGACTTACACACTAGAATTTTTTTTAAAAAACTAAGCTTTCTTTCTGTAAAATTTTACTTCAGTAGAGAGAAAAGAGTCTACTTAAGGTACAGAAAAAAATTCAGAATTTTTTCTTTAATAGAGTTTCAGAAAAAGGTACATAAACATGTGAAAATTAACATTGACAGTATATGGGGTACTAACTCCCCTTAAATGTGAACAAACCGTTATTGAAAACTTTAGAGAATTTTATTTTATGTGATTAGTTTGCGCGTCTTATTAGAAATAGGAATTGACCAGCAGGCAAAAAACATGCTTTTCAAAATTGCTGATGTAGCCGAAATGAAACAGATATGTGGTAGGTAACATAATAGAGACTTTCGGTTGGAAGGTGTGAGGCGACGTTAGGAAACTCGGGCAAAGCTATGGGAACGTAGTCATGAAAATTTTTGAGAAATCTTGACGCCACACCAAACTAAAGTTCTATTGAAATTTTAAAAATCCATCAAATAAATAAATCAGACCGAAAATAAGCATTAAAATTTTAAAAATCGTCCAAATATTTTTTAAAAGACATTAAACAAGCTTAAAAATTTCATTTCAATGTAAAGTAGTCATCCAACTCCATCTTATATTTTCAATTTTCTCAAGTCGACCACGTTGTCGTAACCCCGACAGATACCCGCCAAGCTTCAGAAACTGCAAAATATTTGTCTATTCTGTTCCATGATACATTTTTTTTAAACTCCTGGGAGAGCAGAGGCTCTGCGCGGGTTTGGCTAGTAATTAAAAATTTAAAAACATCTTAAACAAATTTCAAATAATATAAATAGCAAACAATAGCACACTTGAAAGAGACACCATTAGCTTGTGATGAATGTTTTCTGCAATTCAAACCCTAACCTTCACACGGTAATACAAAACTGATAAATAATCAAGAAATTTCTTTTTATAATTCTTCTTTTAAATTCTCCTTGTTCAAAACGTCGTAATTTCGTTGAAAATTTATTCAAATCTCTTCTTAAATGCGCGCAATTTTAATCTCCCATAATTACCTCTTCCCTATACTAGAAACTGAAGAAGTATCAGACGGAACAATTATTTTCTTCCTCCTCTTTTTGTTGTTCTTGCGTTTCTTTTGAAGAGATGAATCGGGCAAGCATTTCTATCCACTTATTTCCAAAAGAGGGTTCAGTCAAAAAAACTGCAACCGTAGCTTTTCTTTCATTCCAATATCGGTTACGTTAGGAGAGTTTCTGAAAAAGGATTTCGTTGTAGAGACCTCAAAGGAAAAATGATTTTAATCCACTTTCATACCACTTGTAGCAAAGGATACTTCGCATAAAGTTACAGTTAAAGAAATATCGTTTGTTTCTGAAAAATAATTTAGAAGAAAAAACCCGAAGAAACAAAAATACCCTTCTCTTCTCTATTGTTAAGAAAATGGGATAGAATTGTATAGTTTTCAGTTGTTTTAGTTAACTCGACGTTAAATCTCGGTTATCACAAATTTGCCATTTCAACTGCGCTTGCGCGCGGACTTCGCTGATTTCAAAACTCTTGCTCAAACTAATGAAAAACATTTAATTTTGTTAATATGAAATAAGAACAGATAAAAATTCGAAATTACAAAGGTTTCTTTGATTTAGTTTTTACGCCTCGGTAAAGATTGAGTTTTGTTTTCTTAATTATTAATGGATTCGGAGTCTGATTTTTCTGTCAAACAAAGGCCCTTTTCTGGGCCAAATTTTTAACCTCAGAAGAGCGTATCGATTTGCAGCATCACTTCCAATACAAAGCCGAACCCTCAATATAAATACAAATGTATAATACTAAGCTGTTTACGCCTAACGTAAAATATCCACAAAAGACGGATATTTGTAATATTACGATCATTTTTGAAGTACATAACGTATTTTACGTTTACGTTAAATAAATATTTCCAAACCAATAAATATTGAAGTGTCATTTTTCTCTTTTCTTTATGAAGATTATCAGTTAATCATATCCGTAGTTTCATGTAATGTATCCCGAAATCGCTGTGAAAATATTCTAATCGCATTCATTAATTTGTTGGAACTCTAGCACAGCCTAAATATAAACAAGCAACACGAAATCCTAAAACAGAAAGCCCAAAAAGCTATGTCCGTGCGCAAGCGCAGTTGAAATGGCAAATTTGTGATAACCAGGATTTAACGTCTAGTTTTTAGTTAAACTTGTTTTAGTTCTTGCTTGAAAGCATTTCATTTGAGCAAAATAAATAAAATCTGGGATCGAGTAGGAGGAAATTTGTTTTTGTTTTTTTTGCTGCTGTTTCTATGGCTAGACATCTAACCTATCTTAAATCCATCCCTGATATGTCGATTCACGAATTTATTTATTTATTTACTAGCTGCGAAGCTCGGCGTTGCACGTTTTACTTCAAAAATAAAAATTGTGTGAAGTAATGCTTATTGAACAATCAGTCTTAAATAAAAGAAAAAAAAATTAAAAATTAATTTGAATTTTGACATCTGTAATTTATGTTTTTCGCAATCACGAGTGTGTGTGTGTATGTAGGCGTGTGTGTTTGTGTCTGTGTGCAGGTATGAGTGTGTGGGTAGTTGTGTGTGAGTGTTTGTGTGTGTGGGGGGGATGTGTATGTGTGTGTAGGCAAATGTGTTTGTGTCTGTGTGCAGGCATGAGTGTGTGGAAAGTTGTGTGTAGGTGTGTGTATGTGTAGGTATCTGTATATATGCGTGTGTGTATGTGTTTGTGTATGCGTGTGTGGGGGGGATGTGTATGTGTGTGTAGGCAAATGTGTTTGTGTCTGTGTGCAGGCATGAGTGTGTGGGTAGTTGTGTGTAGGTGTGTGTATGTGTAGGTATCTGTATATATGCGTGTGTGTATGTGTTTGTGTATGCGTGTAGGTGTATGTATGTGTATGTTTTTGTGTGTATGTGTGTGTGCAGGTGTGTGTATGTATGCGCGTGTGTAGGATATAGATGCAACCTGGAGGCGGTTTTCGCTATAGGAGCAGCATCGTGAGGCGGCCGGTCGACGGTGATGCTGCAGAAGGTGCTGGTGGGAAAATAAAATGATAGCACATCAAAACAGTCAAATGAAAGCAATAAGCAATCGTGATTGCTCAAAAAAACTGGGAAATTTTCCATCAACGTGTAGAAAAGATCAGTTTTCTGACTCGAAATTCCAATCTCGAGCTTATTGGATATTTTTTCAATTCCAAAAACTCAATCTTTGTTATTAATAGGCGTAAACATTCCGTTTCGTGGTTTTTCTGGATAAAATACCCTTAGGCAAATTCTTGAACATCAAAGGAGCTCTGTTGCAAATCTGGCGAAGATCCGATGTAAACTGTGGGTTTGTACGAGGACTACACACACGCGCGCACGCACACACTTGCACAGCCATTTTTATGCATATAGATAACTTTTTCAAATATGTTTACTTGGGTGGCAATACAAAATGAGCTGTTTTTACAGAAACACGTATAGAATTATCGCCCGCTCCGTAGAAAATGGTTAGAACGTGCTTTTATTGGCTGTATCATGCGCGTGGCAAAATAATATCGACTCAGCTGCGTAGAATATTTAAGACTAGCAAAAATACCTGGCGTTGCCTGGGTCAGTAATAATTGTGAGAAACAATCGCTACTTTTGTTCGTGTTTTGTTTTAACTGAAAGAACTCAAAACACATCGCTTCGACGTGGTTAAAAATCGAGCTTCTTCCTTACCCATAAAAGTAAAATAGCAATAAGCAAAAAGAACGAAATAGTATTCAGTTAGATACGAAAGCACGACATTTAAGCATATAAAAATTTTAAGAATTTCCATAATATGAACTAACAAAAACCAAAAATCACTAAAAAAAAACCGTGCAATTTACTTATTTAATTAAATAGTACACAAAAAAAAAAAAAAAAAAAATCTCTACTATGTTTCCCTAAGTGTGCAAAAAATTTCCAAATAATTAAATGACTTTAAATTCATGTTTGCTCCGGGGAAGCCTTGATTTAAAATTTTCATTATTTCATATTTCAATTTCACTATTTGCAACTCCAGCGCTCGAATACGCTACCTTGCGGTGATTTACAAAACTGCCGAAAAAACTAAAACATTGCCACTATCGGCATTCTTTAAAGAGTATCGATGTATTTCATTTTTGTTAGTTAATCGGGAAGCAAGAAAATTCTAATGCATAACTTATTGAACAATGAAAAATTTACCAATCAAGATATCAGCACGAAGCATAGTTCTAAGAAAAAAGAAACCATTGAGACTGCTCATGATAAAAGTTTTAAGCAAAATAATAAATAGAAATACTTTTACTTTTTTAAAAAAAAGATATACTTTCCTGGCACGATATTACTTTTACCAATATTAGTCCAATGAAGTGAAGAAATTATTGCCTGCATCTAATATAGCACGCAAAAAATAAAGGCTTTTCAAAGAATAATTTTTTCACTGAAGTTAAAACACATTTATTCTTTGAAAGTATTTCTTGAGTAATGGGGTCGTTTCCAAAATTTTAAAAGTATTTTTTTCTGAAAGAGCATGCATAAAAACATAGGATCTGACCATTTTTTAAATAATTTCTTGAAGTTTAATATTTTTAAAAAATTACTTTGTCATCTTTTAACGCTTCTGTCGATGACATCACAAATGATGAAATGCCATTCAGCGTTGCCATTCACGGTCCGAAATATTTAATTAGCATCTTTACTCACGTGTATTGGCAACGATATGGTTGATAGCAAGCGTAGAGCGCAATTGTAATTGGCTTCTTGATTATCATATCTTGGAAATGCGGTAGAAAGATGCGCCATAGTGCATCATTTGTGACGTCATAAAGACCACGCCTTGTTTGAAGAAACGGACGTTTTAAAAAATTAATTAAAAAATGACTGTTGGGAAAATGAAAGTATTTTCTGTGTTCGTGTTATTTTTTTTGCTTATTCTATCAATTTCAGTGACTAAAAGTAGTACTTTTGACTGAAGGAAACAACCCCATTCTTCCTATCACCAGCTGGCATGTGAAGAGAAAAAATACGTTGCTTGAATTTTTAAATGCCCCGAGTAATACACAAATTCTAAGCAATATTTCTTTGAATTTTTCGAAACACACTTGTTTTTTTTAAACTAAGTTTTTATGAATGTTTATATCAAAGTGTTATAATTTTCCTTTGTTAGAAATATCCAAGCGAAACAAAGATCGGTTCTACAGATGTTTTCAGAATTTAGGATTTTGTTCAAAAGAATTCTGAATACAATTGACAACATAAAAATGTATTTTGTTTCGCAAAGCTTCCGAGGAAGTTTTTGGGGTAGTTTTCTACTGAGATGTAATAATACAGAGTGATTTCATTTTCGTTTTCTATCTTTCTTTTTTTTTTTTTTTTTTGAGTGAAAACAATTCTCGAATCACAATAGAATGTTTACATTTCCAGAAACATGACATTGTTGTTTTCGAAGAAATGGTTTATTGTGTTACGTTTATGTATTCTTACTAGTGGTGGCCGCACGGCTTTGCCCGTAGTTGAAAATTAAAAGGTCATTTGGTTCGCCTGTATATTTACAAATAATGAATGACGAATATCTCGCCAATTTGCTATGTTCATTTGATTACGGTTCTACGTTATGATAATTTCGTAATTTCCTCTTCCACGTTGTAATAATTTGCCCCGTAAAGTTTTCTTAAAATTCGAATAGAAAAAGAACAAAATCGAATTTTCGAAAAATCTTTTCGAGGTGCCCACCCCCATGCTACAAATTAACTTTGTGCCAAATTTCATGTAAGTCGGCAGAACGGTCTAGGCACTGTGCGCGTCACAGAGATCCAGACATCCAGACAGATTTTCAACTTTATTATTAGTAAAGATAAATAAAGATATTTATTCCACATGAATACTAACCATTTTCTACGGTACGATGTGAAAAATGTTTTAGTTGCAGCTGTATAGATCTTAAGACTATTCCGTGTGCATTGATGCCGTTACCAAAGCAAAGTTTTGAAACAATTTGTAGTGTTTTTATGAGTGTTGCATATCTTCTTGTTTGGAAGTTTCCGCTTATCATGGAACCAATTGCAATAGATTGTCTATGTAATGGTCTTCTAAATAATGAGATAAAACAAACACGACGAAACAATACATGCCTAGAGACCACACATCTTTAAAATACTGTTCGCATACACGCTGCACTGATGCACTTTAGTGCTAAAAGTATTTAGACGTTTTCAAAGGTTGACATTTTTACTTCCTTTTACAAAAAAGGAAGTATTGTATTCGCGAAAAAATTTTCACTCAAAAATCGCCCTTATTTCTATTTTGCTCACCCCCGAATGAATATTGAGTTTTTTTACGACCCTACCACACGTGCATATATACCTAAGAACGTATAGTCGCCCAAAATATCCATTTTGACGATTCCCAAGTAAATAACAACAAGTTTTCTCGTGACGTCTCTATATAGGTATGTGTGTGCGTATGTATGTCGCATAACTCAAGAACGGTATGTCCTAGAAAGTTGAAATTTGGTACGTAGACTCCTACTATGGTCTAGTTGTGCACCTCCCCTTTTGGTTGCATTCGGGTGTTTTCTAAAGGGGTCTTTTGCACCTTTTTGGGGGGAACTCATTGTTAATATCGATGCAAACTCACGTGGTGTTATAATTTGGCGGACACTTCGCGATATATCGTCAGTCTTTTGGTCGCCAAGTTCTGTCACCGATTTGGCGACAAATTTGGCGATTTTTTTAAAAAAAATCGGTTTCAATTTGGCCATTGTTGGTGATATTTAGAGAGTAAACTGTTGAATCGCATAAAAATTGCCAGTAATGGGGAAATCACATTAAATTGGAGTAAAAGGAAGTCATGTGATGCACACATCAGCTCGTTTGTAAAAGGAAGTAAACGAGCTGATATGTGCATCACATTAATAGCCAACTTGGCGACAAATTTGTCAATTTTTTACTTCCTTTTACAAAAAAGGAAGTATTGTATTCGCGAAAAAATTTTCACTCAAAAATCGCCCTTAATTTCCATTTTGCTCACCCCCAAATGAATGTTGAGTTTTTTTTTCGATTCGACCACATGCGGAAAAGTGCCTAAGAATGTATAGACACGCGAAATATCCATTTTGACCATCACCGAGGTAATTTACAAACGACTTTTCTCGTGACGTCTGTATGTATGTGCGTATGTGTGTATGTGCGTATGTGCGTATGTATCTCGCATAACTCAAAAATGGTATGTCCTAGAAAGTTGAAATTTGGTACATAGACTCGTAGTGGGGTCTAGTTGTGCACCTCCCCTTTTGGTTGCTTTCGGATGTTCCTAAGGGGGTCTTTTGCACCTTTTTGGGGGGAAATCATTGTTAATTTCGATGTAAACTCAAGTGGCGTTATAATTTGTCGGACAGTTGGCGATATATCGCCAGTCTTTTGGTCGCCAAGTTTTGTCGCCAACTTGGCGACAAATTTGGCGGAGTTTTTTTTTTTTTGGTTTCAATTTGGCCATTGTTGGTGATATTTAGAGAATAAATATTGAATCACATTAAAATAGCGAATAATGGGGAAATGACATTAAATTGGAGTAAAAGGAAGTCATGTGATGCACACATCAGCTCGTTTTCTTTTTGCAATGTGGTTTCTATTTGGCCACTGTTGGTGATATCTAAAGAGTTAACTATTGAATCACATTAAAATTGCCAATAATGGGGAAATAACATTAAATCGGTGTAAAAGGAAGTCATGCTCGTTTTCCATTGGCGAAGAAATACTGGATTAACTATTCTGCAATTTTTGTCATATAAAAGGTATGCTCAATCTCACACTTCGCAGTAAAAAATCAATTGCAAATGCATTTAGGGGATCAGAAACAAATTGAAGAAGCAAAAAGCTTTTTTATTTTTCGATCCATGATCGCAGAAAGCTAGAAATAAGCTGTAAATTTCAAATTGGTGCAACTTGCTCAGGAAGATTATTCTATGGACATTCGTGAAATTATCACTCATACTCACGAAGATATTTCCTTCAAAAGTACCAATTTACTTGGCAAAGTTTTTGGCCAGTAGCTGATAGAGATTAGCGCCAAACTTTCAGAAAAAATTGACAGCATATAAAAGAATTGTATTGGAATTTGAAGTTTTGATATTAAAAATTTGATAAAATATGAGCATATAAAGGAGTTAATTTTCACTGCGCTTGCGTAAAAGATAGCAATTTATTACTTTCATACAATACTGTTTGGTACAATGGCAAGATTTTCTAATGGAAAGGAAATTTCATTGATTTGTTTTATATGGATTTGCTTTTAAGACAAAGACACAGACTTTAGAAGTCATTTTGTTCGTTTTTGTAGAATCTTGAGGCTCCTTGTTTTTTAATTCAAAACCAGAGAATCTCATTCTTCAGCTAGCGCTGGAAAAGATTTTAATTTTCACCTAGTGACCAAACTAATATCGTATATTTAAACACTAAGCCTTTTTATATCATAAAGTAAAATTAACTTCTTCATTACGAATTTTGGATCTAAGACGGCTTCTCCACGTTTAAATCGTCGTATGCATTTTTGAATGAATTTCTTATCGTACAATTTTTTTTGAGTTTTACAGAATGTTGAAGATTTGCGGTTTTTTACTAGTAAATGAAACAAACAAAAATTAATTAACAAAGAAAACCTGCTTGGAAGTTTATTTCACTGTTTTTTTAAAAACACATTAAGTCCAAATTTTGTAAATATTCATTCATTGGACGTTTAGACCAAACTTATTACATTGAAAATAAGCCAACTAGTGACGTGCCGGATCGTTAAAAAAGTAGATCCGCGGATATGGATACGGATCCGGATCATTAGTATCAAGATCCGCGGATACGGATACAGATCTCAAAATTTTTTTTACTCAATTCAATTATCCAAGTGTAAAATTTGTTACGAAGGAACTCCCATCAGAATAATGGCAGTTTCTTCAAAAAATGTCAACTGCGGCAAAAATATAATCAAGACTATGATTTACTCTTTAAAGAAATCTCCGTAAAAATTGAGGGAGAGTTGGAAGTCATTGGTCAGCGCTGCATTAATGCTTCGATGGAATGTGAAAAATTATTTCTAGCTTACGCGGTAGATGTAGGATACAGGAGCAAGAGAGTAAATCTGCTACTGGACAGGCTAGAAATAATTTTTCCTATTTTATTTCAGCATAAATGCAGCGCTGACCCATTCCACCGAACTTCTCCGACCGACGAAATACTGAGTCGGGAACACCTTTACAAACAGTAAATAGAGAATTTTGTCTCAATTTTTTTGAAGGATGCCGAGAAAAACAAAAATGAAGAATAACAGAAACCTCAAATCAATAACAAAAACTAATATTAAATTAAAAAAAAAAAAACATGTCCTAGAGAGCCAACCTAATATTAAGAGGAATTTCGCGGGTCAGAACTCACATTTGTTAACAAATATGAACTGACAGCAGGTAAAAATTTTAAATCACTGAGCTTTTTCTCCTTATCTTCCGATTATGAAATCGCTACCAATCACACATATAAGGGCTTAGAATTGCACTTAAAATTTACTGAACAAGATTATACTGTATATAAGCTGGAAGTTTCAAATAAATATCAAACGCAGAAAACTTCGTTCTCTCAATTAGGGCTAACATTTTAACGTACGGGAAAATTTTTACTACCATAATTGTGAAAAACGTTAAATCGGTTTTTAATTAATATCTTAATTAAAGTTCTGCAAAAATGAGGCCAAGCTAAGAACACTTTCGATCAAGTCACCTTTTGGACGAAAAATGAACTTTCAAAATCGGTTCATCAGTTTAGGAGCTACGATGCCACAAAAAGACACTCTGATATACACTTTTAAAACTTATTTCCCCTTCCTTTTTGCAACAAGGGGGGAGGGTACAGATTGACTTCTGAAATGATACCTTATAATTGAAATAGGGAATAAAACTTAATTTGAACGGAATTTAAGAGTCTTTTATTCAAATATTTAAAAAATTTTAGAATAGAAATGATCCGTTTAAAATTCGTCAAAAAAGTAACGGATACGGATACAGATCTTTATTTTCCCTCGGATATCCGCGGATACGGATATCCGGAACATCACTTAAGCCAAAAGACAAATTTTTGATTTTACTTCTAGAAAAAAGGAATTCCCTCCAAAAAATGTACTTAAATCGTAATACAGTTACAAAAACTTTTCTGAAATTACCAAAAACTTACAATTAACTAAAGATTTATTCATTGTTTATCGCAAATTATCTTTTCAATCTTATACATATAAAATCTGAGTATCTATCTATCTATCTATCTATCTATGTCCAAGCTTCTTCTCCCGAACGACAGTGAACTGACCATCGAACCAGGTATCGATGGATTCGTAATCCTCCCGTCTTCATGTTTAGCTATTTAACATAATCCTCTGATAATAATTAGCGGAGCTATCAATTAAAAACTATTAATTATGACTCTTAGATTTCAAAATCAAATCCCTATTTTTCGAAGGCTTTCCTCTATTTAAATTATTATTCAGTGCTTCATCTCAACTTTCCGCAACAATGCTTTTATTAAAATGTATGTGAGCGTGAAGAAAATCATTGAGATGAAAGATCTGTTGCCATTTTTTTTCTCGAATATGCTCAGGTAAAATTCTTGTTTTTGTTTTGAGGCTCTTCCTGTAATCAGGGGATTTAAAATGTTTACTTTATGGGGGTTTTCCGCAATCTGCCACAAAATTTCACTGACCTTTTTTTTTTTTGGTTCAAGCCTGAGTGTTGAACTCGCGTCACTTGACATAACTTTTATTTTCGAGGTGGACCGTGCACGTCGTAAAGTAAATGAGTGATTTACAAGTTCTTTGAGTTCTTTGAGGGTTTGTACCTGGAAAACGGATTGATGTAATTCTTGTACGACCATGTGGATAGAATCCATCCAAATATTTATCTGAGTGGTATATTGCATTAATAAACTCCCGGGCAACGCCGGGTAGTAGACTATTTTATGTAAAAAGCGGATTGTTATTGTGCATAAATATTTCCGATATAGTCTATCAGATGTAATTCAGTTTAACGTGAGTAAAGATTATAGTTGATAATGCATATATTTTCCCCTTTTGTGCTGACTGAAAATGTACTCATAACTTGTATCATTGATAACGATTATTAACGTTGATGAGGTGTTTTGGCAAAAATATGTTTTACTGGTGTTTTGCAAACCTTGCTTTACGCGCATTTATTGATTCCTTAACGCGTTAGAAACTAGTGTCAGTGTACTACAAAAGCATCAACTGGACTGCTCTTACATTTTTTAGGTAGCCCGTGCAACGCCGGGCACGCAGCTAGTGTTATTATTATTGCCCTTGAGCTTCGAAAAACTAATAGAAAATTTTCTTTTTGTTTTAAACGAACAGATAAATATGAAATTTAAGTAAAAAACATTCGCAAATATTTCCTTCTTCATGCGCCTGTATTGCTTCTCACACAGACCCCCCCTCCCCTCCTTCTGAACTCCTAAATCCTGAGACAGTTCGTAAATTGCAGCAGGCTACTGATTGTTGTTTAGCACTCGGTTTCAGAATCAAGCATTTTTAAGCTGCAGCAGCTTGAATATTAAATCAAGTGAAATGCGATATTGCAACGAGGGCAGGTTGTAAAGTTACTTTTCTTGCACTGACGATCCATTCGCAAAGAAACACGTTTTACGGAATTCATTTCTTCAGTAAAGATCGTTTGGGATGACTGGTTGGTTCATCCTTTTTTTGTTATAACTATTTCGATTCTTTTCCAGCAGCGACGTTGCTCGCAAGAAATTTTTTAAAGAAGTCGCCTTTGGAGGTCTTTCAGTGGAACCTCTTGCAAAATGAAAAAAAAAAACCTATGTTCATTTATTTAATGGCTGCGGAAGTGACAGTTGTGGGGAATTTATGAAAATATGAAAGTCACTCTGAGTTTATGGTTTTCTAAGAGAGGTGATGTTTACAGTAGGGATAAGAATATTGTGTTGTGGAAATTTGCGTCGATTTATTTTATTTATATAACTAGTGGCACCGCACGGCTTTGCCCGTTGTAGAAAATTAAAAGAACATTTGGTTAGCCTGTACATTAACAAGCAATGGATGGTGAATTTCTCGCCAATTGGCTATGTTAAATGGCTCGCCCATATTACGGTTCCACGTTATGATGATTTCGTAATTTACTATTCCACGTTGTGATAATTTGCTCGGAAAATTTTTCTTAAAATTGGTATGGAAAAAGAACAAAATCGAATTTTCTTTACTAATAATAAAGCTGAAAGTCTCTCTGTCCGAAAAAAGGCTGTCCGGATCTCTGTCTGTCAGGATCTCTGTGACGCGCATAGCGCCTAGACCGTTCGGCCAATTTTTATGAAATTTGGCACAAAGTTAGTTTGTAGCATGGGGGTGTGCACCTAGAAGCGATTTTTCGAAAATTCGATGTGGTTCTTTTTATATTCCTTTTTGTGAGAACAAAAATATTATAAGATGGACGAGTATGTTACGAAATTATCATAACGTGGAACCGTAACATGGGCACAAGCCTATTGGCGAGATGCGAAATTATCATAACGTGGAACCGTAATATGGGCACAAACCAATTGCCGAGAAAATTCACCATACATTATTTGTAAATATACAGACGAACCAACAGACCTTTTAATTTTTCTATTGCGGGCAAAGCCGTGCGGGTACCTATAGTTCAAAATAATTCCGATAGATTTTAGAAACCACTGATCACTGTAGCTAGAAAGTTGAAAGCCAGAATTTTTGAGTCCGAAATAGTAATGAAGCTTCCACCATACATCATTTTTTGCTCTGACGCTTTCAAATTTCCCGGAATGAGTGTTCCATTCGCGTGTCAATTAAATATAGTAACAGACCGCGTAACTGGCGCGGGGTGGGCGTTCGTAACTCCTCGATCGATGACGTTGTCTACTTTGCAGAATGGGGTTAATGTTAAGCCAACCTTGTGCCAATTAGATCGGTTTTGCTTGCCGCGGAAAACCGGCGGATGATTGGTTAAGAAGCATATCGATAATGATGGGAAAAAAATCGATTTTACATCGTTTAATTTAGGAAGGAATTGAGTTAGATTTCTTTCTTATGTTCATCAAGAGTCTGCTATTCTCCTAATGTGACACATTGATCTTTGAAAATGTTGCAACTTCCGGACGCACGGTGAACAAAAGTAAAATTTTGAAGATGTCATTTAATTTTTAAGTGTTGCTGCAAAAATTCGCTCTAAAAGGCATTGCACGGAAAAGACACTATTTTATCCCGCACGCGACAGCAAATATTTTTCGCCAAAAAAAAAAAAAAAAAAAAAAAAAAATTGAATTTTTGACATATGGAATTCAAATTATGTGTTTCCCAATCACGAGTGTGTGTGTGTGTGTGTAGGCGTGTGTGTTTGTGTTTAGGTATGAGTGTATGGGTAGTTGTGTGTATGAGTGTTTGTGGTAGGGGGGAATATGTATGTGTGTGTAGGCATATGTGTTTGTGTCTGTGGCAAGCATGAGTGTGTGGGTAGTTGTGTGTATGAGTGTTTATGGTAGGGGGAATATGTATGTGTGTGTAGGCATATGTGTTTGTGTCTGTGTGCAGGCATGAGTGCGATGAGTGTGTGTAGGTGTGTGTGTATGTGTAGGTGTCTGTATGTATGTGTTTGAGTGTGTGTGTGTGTGTGTGTGTGTATGTGTGTGTAGATGTATGTATTTGTGTGTGTATGTGTGTGTAGGTGTATGTATTTGTGTGTGCATGTGTGTGTATGTGTTTGTGTATGTGTGTGTAGGTGTATGTATTTGTGTGTGCGTGTGTTAGTAGTTGTGTATATATGCGCGTGTGTGTAGTATATGGATGCAACCTGGAGACGGTTTTCGCTATAGGAGCAGCATCGTGAGGAGCCGATCGACAGTGATGCTGCAGAGGATGCTGGCGGGAAAATAAAATCATAGGAACGCCAAAAACAGTCAAGTGAGAACAATAAGCAATCGTGATTGCTCAAAAAAAAAAAAAAATAAATAAATAAATAATAATAAAGGTAATGGACGAAAATCTTTGCTTAAGAAATTCTACGTACTAGGTTCGGACTTATGCAACAAAGTTTTGTTGATTGTTTTTTAAATTATTAGTTTTAATTAAATACATTAGCTTTCACGTGCGGGACAAGATGGCCGTTTGCCTGTGGAATGGACATGTAACAGAGTAATTAAAATATTATTAATGTAAAAGTAGATACTCACATCAAAACTGCATCGAAGAAATGATGTGTGGGAAGAATATTAACAACATATCTAAACCAAACGTTTATGGTCAACTAAATTGGAAAATTTAGAAAGTTCCGTTGAAAAATACCGCTATTGGCATGAGAGATGAATAAATCCAAAGTTTTCTAGAACATTTCTCAAGCAGCCATTGTGTTATCTAATTATTTTAGCCAATAGTTGTCCACGTTTTAAAACCTTTTAATGAAATATTTTCTTAGTTTTAGGCTTAACAACTAATCATTGAATCAAAGTGACCACTTCCAAATTTGCATGTTGTTTATCATTATAAAGTTTGTTAGTGACCTAGAAAGTGTACGTTTGTAATATTTTCCAAATTTTTCCCTTATCGGATTACGGATTTAAGCAATTGGTTTTTATCACCGTGGTGGATCAGTATTGTATACAAATAAGTTAGAAACTGTGACTTTATAATCGGTCATTGGACCGTTTTTAAAGAACTATTTTGCTCGTTGTTTAAAAGGAAGCAATCCATAGTGCTTGGTTGTTTGCACGCTTGTGATAATAGTTTAACTTTTGAAAAGAAACAAACTTTAAATGTTAAGATGACACACACATTCACACACACATACACACACATACACTCACACACACGCACACACACACACACACACACACACACACACACACATATATATATATATGACACTTCCTTCCAATTTATTTAAATTATAAATAAAAATATCTAATTGAGAGGCAGTTGAGAAACAAAGGGATGTACGTGTCAAAATTAACAATTTGGAGATAATTAGTGCAATTGGTAGGAGAACCTCTCCTCTGTTTTAGGGCAAGAGATGGTACTAATAGCTCTAGTGGGTGCTGCAATGCAGCACCGTTTCAATGAGAGCCTGTCCTGGGATTTAAAATCGCATTTTACTTGAAACTTCAAAAAGTTCACTTACATCTCCTTGCTTCTCCCTGCCTCAATCGGTATTTTCGTCATTTGAGGGTTTTTTTTGAGCAATCACGATTGCTTATTGCTTTCATTTGACTGTTTTGATGTTCTATCATTTTATTTTCCCGCCAGCACCCTCTGCAGCACCACCGTCGGCCGGCCGCCTCACGATGCTGCTCCTCTATCGAAAACCGTCTCTAGGTTGTGTCACTTACTTGCCTACACACACACACACCTACACACACAAACACATACACATATACCCACAAACACATACACATATACACACAAACACATACACACAACTACCCCACATACACACACATACACACAACTACCCCACATACACACACAAACACGCATGCCTACATACACATACACACACACAAAAACGCCTACATACACACACACTCGTGATTGCGAAAAACATAATTTGAATTCACGATTTCAAAGTTGAAAATAATTATTTTTTATTTAAAGAAGTGCTTTGAAACTAAAGTACATATTCGCATAAACGTTTAATTTTAAAAAAAAGAAAAAATCTTTTACACAAAGCAAGTGAAACAAAAAATACAAGATTTAAGTTTTAAATAATATTAACCGATCAGCTTCATGTAAATGATTTTGTATAATAAGTGTTTTCACCAGAATTTCAGTTTTGGCAACTTTTGTCAAGTTTTTTTGCGTTACAATCTCACAGGGTAGCTGAATAGTTTTATTTATATTTAATGTATTTCTCGTACATTACATATTTAATATGTTACTTTTTTTGCATTTTATTCTAAGTCGAAATAAATTTGTTTTACATGAGAAAACTGCTTATTTTTGCTGAGTAATATAACAAATAAAACAGCGCATGAAAACCATAAAATACTAGATATCTGTCTTACTTCTTTTGACTAAGAAACAATAGACACATGAATAAAAATGAATTCAAGATCAGGATTTGTCCCTTGGTCATCTTATACATATAAAATCTGAGTATCTATCTATCTATCTATCTATGTCCAAGCTTCTTCTCCCGAACGACAGTGAACTGACCATCGAACCAGGTATCGATGGATTCGTAATCCTCCCGTCTTCATGTTTGGCTATTTAACATAATTCTCCGATAATAATTAGCGGAGATATCAATTAAAAACTTTTAATTATGACTCTTAGATTTCAAAATCAAATCACTATTTTTCGAAGGCTTTCCTCCATTCAAATTATTATTCAGTGCTTCATCTCAACTTTCCGGATGAACGCTTTTATTAAAATTTACCATAGACTAATAATAAGAGTAGACCGAGCTATGGTAACCCTTTTGCTGCTCATAAACCAAACCATGTGACTGGTGGATATCCTAGCAACAGCGGGCGTTAATCGTAGCAGACGATCAATAAATAAAATAAATAGAATTGCGAATCAGCGAAATAAAATAAATAGAATTGATGGAACACGGAAGAATGATCTTTTATGGAGTCCGATTTGTAAATTTGTTATTCTAAGTTGTAAATATTTTGTTAATATAGTGAGTTTTTCGTTTAAATAGTATATTGTGCATTTTCTTTTGTCAATTTCAATAACTCTCTAAGCAATAAAAGATGCAAGCGACCAAGAAGAATCAGCAAACGGTAAGATTTTTACCTACAGTTTCAATTTAAGATACCGATTAGTACATTTTTGCGTTAACGCAAAACGTTTACGCCATTTCGTTCACGCCAACGCTGACAGCTCCAAATGAAATAAAAGTTACCGAAAACTGATCAAAAACTATTACTAATGTCAAAATAATGCATAACTAAAAGAAAAACAGTTCAATCTCTGCATCTGGAAGTTTTTTTAATGAAAACACATTGTCTTAAAATACATGTCGAGTGCCAAACTATAGATAATGCTGCCATCTAGCAACCATGCTACCAAAGTCTTCGCCAAGCCCTTCCACTAGTCACATGATACATCTATGAACCAATTTTCTTCATCAGCAAGAATGAGAAAGCTCGGTCTACTCTTATTATTAGTCTATGAAATTTACAGCGTGAAGAAAATCATTGAGATGAAAGATCTGTTGCCATTTCTTTTTCTCGAATATGAACAGGTAAAATTCTTGTTTTTGTTTTGAGGCTTTTCCTGTAATCAGGGTGTTTAAGTTGTTTACTTTTCGATTATTTTGCCGTAATCTGCAGCAAAATTTTGCTGTTTTTTTTTTTTTTTTTTTTTGTTCAAGCCTGATTGTTAAATACGCGTCACATGACATAACTTTCATTTTCGAGGAGGACCGTGCACGTCGTAAAGTAAATGAGTGATTTACAAGTTATTTGAGTTCTTTGAGGGTTTGTACCTGGAAAACGAATTGATGTAATTCTTGTACGACCATGTGGATAGAATCCATCCAAATATTTATCTGAGTGGTATGTTGCATTAATAAACACCCGGGCAACGCCGGGTAGTAGACTATTTTATGTAAAAAGCGGATTGTTATTGTGCATAAATATTTCCGATATAGTCTATCAGATGTAATTCAGTTTAACGTGAGTAAAGATTATAGTTGATAATGCATATATTTTCCCCTTTTGTGCTGACAGAAAATGTACTCATAACTTGTATCATTGATAACGATTATTAACGTTGATGAGGTGTTTTGGCAAAAATATGTTTTACTGGTGTTTTGCAAACCTTGCTTTACGCGCATTTATTTATTCCTTAACGCGTTAGAAACTAGTGTCAGTGTACTACAAAAGCATCAACTGGACTGCTCTTACATTTTTTAGGTAGCCCGTGCAACGCCGGGCACGCAGCTAGTAAATGTTATAAATGTTGTTGCAAAACGAAGCTTAAATTCCCTAAAGTATCACTTGTACATTATGCTCTCTTCGCCATTTTAGACAAACTGTGCAGATAAAAATGGCGCTTGAATTTCCAACATAAATTCCATTCAACTTAAAATAAAAAGTAAAATAAAAGTCATAAAATGGACTTGATGCTTCTGATAATTTTCGATAAAGACGCACACAGAAAGCGGAACATTTCCTCAGCAGACGAAACTAAAACTTTCCTTTGTCACTCACCGAGGGGCATTTCGAAGAGGAATTTCCAAAATTGTCTTGGCAACAGCACCGTTTCCATTCTTATTGGATGATTGATATTAGCTGCATCGTAGCATTTCGCATAAATTCTCTTCGTGACAAATTCTAAAGAACCCGTGTTCTGAGAAATGTTTTTATTTAAAAATCGTTCTTCGTTTTTGTCATTTCTGTTTCTCATTTCGGAGCAAGAAAATATCATTAGAGGTGGGAGAGAGAAGAAGTTTCCAAAATTACTTTTCGTGTGGCATCATTAAAAGAATGCATTTCTCAGGCAGAAAAGAGCTTGTTTAGGAAAAGCAATTATTTTAAAATTTGTGCCGAGGCTTTGTTTAATTTGAATAGTTTTATCTCTTTGTCGAAAGCAGTTTCTGTGACGTTACATTAAATGTGACCTTTTTAATTTTCTTTGCCGGTGCGAGAAGTGTTTTCTGTCACTGCTGTATAAGTTTTTCAGAAAGAGAAGTGATGCATATTGAAAAACTGCAGTTTAAGACTTCAAGGAAAATAAATGTTTTTTACACGACGCATGAAATTCAAAAAAACTTTTTTTTTCTCCTCAAAATGTTCCAGCGTTATTAATATTTCATTTATGATGATATCAAATGAAAAAAAGAATTTAAAAAAAGATAAAGAGAAGCATCATTTTTTAAAAGCAGTATTTGCATTGTCAATCGAAATAATGATGATAGCTTATTGCACTTTCAGGAATGTGAAGCATTTGTGCCATCGTGAAAATCTTACATATTATTTCTTAAGTGTGTTTTTTGTCCGTAAGCCGCAAGTTTCTTACTTCATCAAAAGTCGTATGTAAGGCATCGTTTTAAATATTTTGTTTACTGCTATCGATGAAAAATTTAAAAAAAAAAAAACTTTTTAGCTGTTTTTCGAAAAATTACGCTTAAAAATAGTTGTGTTTAATATTTTGCATAAATCTTTTATTATAAGCAGTCTCGATGGCTTACAGGTTTTGCGTCAATATTTTAGTCGAATAATTTTTGATCAATTAATAGTGGAGGTTGTCCCAAAGCGGGTAGATTTTCGAAGAACGCTCGAAAATTGTAGTTTTTGGATTTTTATCGCAACAGTTTCGGTTTTATTTCTTAGCAGGGTTCTTGAAATTGAAAATTAAATGCGATTTTTGCATTATTTCAAACCCTCTATTTATTTATTATCGAACTTGACAAACATTTGAAAAACCCGCTTTGCTCAACCAGGGAGCCCAAAGCGGGTAAGCTTAACTAATTGTGATTTGCTAATACATTTGCCAATCAAATATGAAGTTATAAATGATTAAAATAATTAACTAGCTACCTGCCATTAAAAAATACAAAAAAGTTTTACTTATCCAATTTAAATTCAGCACACACACACACACACACACACACACACACATATATATATATATATATATATATATATATATATATATATATATATATATATATATATAAATCTCGTGTCACGATGTTTATTCGTCATAAACTCCGAAACTACTCAACCGATTTATATAAAATTTCATACCTATGTGTAATTGGGTCCAACTTAAGAGATAAGTTTTTATAATTTTTTTTATTGCAAATAAATATTAATTATACAATAATAGTGTGTATAAATTGTTTAGTTCTAAAAATTACAAATAGATGGCGGTGTAAGTTAATTATGCGATATAACTCTAACATGGTTTGACTAACTACTAAAAACACTATGCTGACGAAACCCCCGACGTTACTTATTATTTCCGTAGAACCTTTCTGATTTTACAGGTTTTTATTCACTTCCTGAGAAAATCAACTATCTTTGTCAAAACGTTTTCTAAATTGCTACAAATTGCAGAAATGCAAATTTCTCTCCGTTGTGAAAAATATTTTTCCCACCTGTATCAAGATTAACTGAACGTATTTAATAAGTGTATCGGTTTCTGTTCGATTACGGTCCGTCCAGACAGACTATGCATCCATTGAGAGCGAAAAAATATCTGGATCACGAAGCTTTGGAAGAAGAGCGGCCGAATTACATTCGAGCTACTTAAGCCCTGGTTTCCTGGGAGCGAATTGCCGATCATCGACGTCGCTACTCGCCGTGACACTGAAATCAAAGTCAAGTGGATTCCGGAGTGGCCATTCACGACGTCGATTTAGCTCGGGCGAGCAGAAGAATCAAGTTCGGCGAGTTGGCTCCCAGGAAACCAAGGCTTTACTTGAGAGTCTGTCTTAGCTTTGGCATTGATTGCATTAATACTTTGAACGCATTCTTGGAAAAGCAGGAAGGTGCCAAGCTATTGTATTAAACCTACGTTAATCTTCTCTGAAGGTGCTAGACACATAACCGGCTTTAACCAAGCAGACTAATGAATTCTTCAAAAAGATTCTAGATAATTTCTGGAAGGTTACTGAATTTGAGCGGAAAACATTTCTTTTCTTTCTTTTTTTTTTCTAAGGCTTAACTAGTTCTTGCAAAAATACGGTTGCAACAGAAAATTGCATTGTCAGACATTGCTGCTTGAGATTTTTTAGCTGGTAGACGAACAGCACATTCAGCTTTAAAACTCCCTATTAGATATTTATAGCAAACCAAACGCAATGTGTAACATTAAAGAAAAAAACGCGGAATGGCTGTAGCGTTGCAAAAGAGTGCAACTATAATTTGGGATAAGTGTACTATGGTACATGAGCAAAAGCATTCATTCGAAGTACATCATAGGAGAATGCAAGATTTGAAAGGGAGCGACCAACTTTTATGTGGTATTGTCTGAATACTGTCTGGGGACTTACGGCAGACATTACCAATTATTCCGATTAACTTATGTCTAAAACAATCACTTTTATAGCGTAATGTCAAGATAATGCGATTGACCATGAATATGCGAGTACAAATGTAAAACGACCAATTTGCACAAGTATTTTCTAAGCAATTGTTGGGTATTGGAAACGGCTAAATTAAACTGTATTAAAATACACAGTACATCAAATAGCCAGACAATTTCTGCATTGCCGTTGAGATGAAAAGTTAACTAATTGAGAGTGTATTCCCGGATATATTTTTTTAAAATCATAATTGCCTCTGTAATCGCGCTATTTTGGCAGCAAGAAACGTTGATGCAGACACAATTAACTTTTAGATGCAACATTTATTGCCCAGTAATTTGAAGTCATTTAAATCAATCGATACAACTGTTGATGAGAACGAATCCGTAAAGTTTCCAACTGAATTTTAAATCCTCTGGATATACCAGGAATGACACCGCACAATCTCCAGTTGAAAATTGGTTCACCAATTAATCTTCTCCATAATTTAAACCCATCTAAATTTTGCAAATATACACGTATAGTTATCAAAAGGATCACCGGAAATGTTATCGAAGCAACAATTGTGACGGGAAAGTTTAAAAGAAATGCCGTCAAATATATTCGTGTTAGTAAAAGACGGATTAACAAATATATTTTGAACAAATTAGTACAAAGATAATATTCAGTTTTAGTAATTTAAAATAATTGAAAAAATAATTAGAGATCAATGTGATCTACCTTATTTATAAAATTCCATTTTTATAGCTTATCAGTTAATTTGGTATATTTTATGAGAAGTCATTGATTAAAAACTAGAGTTAAAGCTTAGATGAATAAAATGTACATACAAAAATTTGTATGTTGCTTAATGCTTAATTTCAACATTCCGGTACTTTACCTACCACTTTCAAATTATTTTGTACGTTTGTCCGAAATAAGTACTTACTAAATTTACTAAACGTAAGTATGGTGAGTAATGCTTTTACTGCAGAAAATTTAGTCAGTACTTACTAAATTTCATTAGTTCGTACTTCGGCCAAACTCGAACATTCTCAATTCCCTGTGATTTGAAACTCGACTGAACTTTTTCCAGCTTTGTCAAAAATATTAATTTGATCGTATTAAAATAATGAGTAAAAAATTATTTCCATTTTTAGCCACATCGTGTGGCTGGGTCAGCTCGTTTGTTTATAAAACATAAAGAAATAACTGAAAAGATTAATATACTAATTAATTGCCATCCTAAAAAAAAAAAATTAAGTTATACCTATCCTATTGAAATAGAAAATCTAAGTCAGCACACGATTCAAGAAATTATAAATAAATATATGATTAAATCCTATATCCGCTTTGCCCATAGACACGTTTATAATTTCAATAGTTGTAGCTTTAAATTTTAAAAAGAAACAAACGAAATGACTATCGTAGTTTGTACGTGGATGATGTCAGAATAACACAATATTAGTGACAATAAAAAAAAGCTGGTCTTCGACTAATCACAAGTTACAAAAATTTTAGAAATGTATCATTTTTTTTAAACTTTAAGCCTGTGGTTGCGTAATGTCGCTTCACTGCTGCTTCGCTGAGACTGATTAAAACTTGGAGATATTCATGTAAACACGACATACGCATGCACCGCCGTTTACACGCCATGGGGAGGGATGCAGGCCTACCCGCTTTGGGCCACCCTCCCATACCTTTTACATTAGGATTTCCTCGCTTACCAGTTGACAGTCGAAAATGAAATATTAAAAAACTCTTTTAAGAATGCAGATAACTTCTTGAAACTTCATACGTCTATTAAGCCCACATAACTACGAAAGATTGTGGATTTTTGAATCTTTATCTCTATTAGCTCGTGAGTAATTCAATCTGGTATTTTAGACTACACTAGCTGCGTTGCCCGGCTTTGCCCGGTATACCTTGAAAATAAAAATTTTGTCAAGTGACGTATGTTCAACAATCAGGCGTAAAAAGTAAATAAAAAAGAACATCATGATTTCCCTTCAAACAATGACGACAGATATTAAAATACTTTTAAGATATTAAATCCAGAAAGATGGATTTAAAATGCGTAACCATAGAAACACAAAATAAAATAAGTTTAAGAAATTAAAATGCGAAAGAAAATGGTTCACAATTTGAACGGAATCGAGATTTCTTAAACTTGATTTAAAAAGGCTTGTAACTTTTCGACCATAGGTCGAGGTAGATCTGGAGTAAAAAAGGTCGCTTTTTCCAATGGCGTCAAAAAGAAAGCTGTGGAACAATTCCTTCACTTTTTATTGATTTATTTAATGAAGAAAGTAGTGCCTAAATTTCAGCTAAGCCTAAAAAAATTCGAGCTAAAAACGCAAATAACTTCCACCGTAATAAAGTTAGAGCATTGAAACAAAATGCGTAGAACGCGGAAAATTCTTCCCTTTCCAACTATATGTAATATTACTATTTGCAAGTAATTTTTCACCCCCATAATCGGGAATTTATGTGAAAATTGGGCCTAAATTGGAATAAAAAAAAGAACTATTAATCGAATTGTTTTCGAACTGGTCTGCAAACCTTCTCAGGACTTAAAGGAACAAAGTGTGAAAATTTCAGCGCAATCGGCCGGGTAGTTCTCGAGTTTTGCGAGTTCAAACACACAGACGCTTTTTGGAGACTTCATTTTATACTATGTAGTGATACCGCGCTATTGCTGCGCACGGGTCAGCCAGTAATAAGAAATTCTCACTTTCAAAACAGGTTTTGTTTTCGATTTATGGAAGGAAACAAAGCTGAACAATTTTAATGATGAATTAAATGAGCTGGCTAATTGAAACTTTAAGAAGCAAATTTTCAATTTTCTTGAATAAAGTTTCTCAATACATAATGATTAATTCTGTTCTTCTTCGATACATTCTGTCCGAAAGCACTGCCATTTTGCGAGATGTCTGTAATGCAGTTATGCAAAATACAGAACCATGTGGGTTTACTTTGCATTACTTATTGAGCAATCACGATTGCTTATTGTTCTCATTTGATTGTTTT
Organism: Uloborus diversus; assembly: GCF_026930045.1. NCBI lineage: Eukaryota > Metazoa > Arthropoda > Arachnida > Araneae > Uloboridae > Uloborus > Uloborus diversus. Next base: position 19,442,088 of record NC_072732.1, on the reverse strand, counting down.
GAATTCCTATCATTTTATTTTCCCACCAGCACCCTCTGCCAGCACCACCGCCGCGTCGACCGACCTCACGATGCTGCTCCTCTAGCGAAAACCGTCTCCAGGTTGCGCCCATATCCTACACACACACGCATACACACACTAATGCCTGAGCACAGACACAAACACACACTCCTACACTCACACACATACACATGCCTGCACATTGACACAAACACATATGCCTAGATACACACACGAACGCCTATACACACACGCGCGTACACTCACAGCACTGCATACACAACCCACACACACATGCATACATACACACACACGCACCCACACACATGCGCCTACACAAAAACACACGTGGCATTCATACACACACACGCTCGTGATTGCGAAAAACATAATTTGAATTCAAGATGCCAAAAATTCAAATTAATATATATACATATATATGTATTTAATCATTTTTATTCTTTGGAATATTTGACTTCAGCTAAATTATGTTAGGCCAAATGCTGTACTCTGCTTGGAATGGATAACTTCTTTTCTCTCTTTCTCCCCCCCCCCCCCCACGAAACTGAATCCCATGGCCAGTGCCAACTATTATGTAATTGTTAACCTCCTTATTAATATTTATTTGCGAGTGGAACTAAAAGTGTGGGAAATGCGCCTCAACGGTGAGCTTTCCTGCCATGCTTCCGGTCACGAAAACCAGAGGGGCGTCGTTCCGATTCCCGGGGCGGAATCGACCCGAGAGGGGCGCCCGCCGTGACGCAACCGTGAACTGTCACGTGGTTCGGACATCGTCTGCCTCCCCGCCGGTGATCCTGTTAGTCGAACACTCGCAGCGCGGGAAGGCACATCTATGGTTTCACGCGCGAATAGATGTCACGTGTGCATGCTTCAAGTTGCGGTTTTGGATAAGTTTGAATATTGACGTGTTGTTGCTATAATCGAAACGTCGGCTGTGCGTTAGTTACTTTTGCTCGAGAATTTCCAAAAATAATATTTGTTTCGTCGCTTGGATGCTTTTATTATTAGTGAGAAACTTTTAAAGAAAGTTTTTCTGTGCAAAAGAACCCTTCAACTATTTTCATGGCTTCTTACATTCTTGGAAGAGTTGTGTACAAATTAGTCATAGAATTATTACGGATTATGTTTTGTTAGTCTGAATATTGACGTGTTGTTGCTATAATCGAAATGTCGGCTGTGCGTTAGTTACTTTTGCTCGAGAATTTCCACAAACTATTTATTTTGTCGCTTGGATACTTTTATTATTAGTGAGAAACTTTTAAAGTAAGTTTCTCTGTGTGAAAAAAAACCCTTCAACTAATTTAATGGCTTCTTACATTCTTGGAAAAGTTGCGTACGAATTAGTCGTAGAATTAGTATGGATTATGTTTTGTTAGGTGATCATGTGCATTCGTAGAAGTTACTTCTTTTGAAGAGTTAATCATGAGATCATTTTCTATTGGTTACGTTCGCTGTTCGGTAACAATATTCATTGCGTCTGTTGGATACGTTTATTAGTAGCGTGAAATTTTTTAAGAAAATTTCTCTGTGGAAAAGAATCCTTCAAATATTTTTATGACAGCAATTTGTGAAAAGGCAATCAACTTGTCTTCGTGAAAAAGTTTTGTTGTGTGTAAATTAAGTGTTGACTTAGTACGAACTATGTTATATTAGGTGATCATGTGCTTTCATATTAGTTACTTCCTTTGAAGAGTTAATCGTGAGATCATACGCTATTGATTCCTTTTTCTTTTTAGTAACAATATTCCTTGCATCGGTTGATTAAGTTAATTAGTAGTCAAAAACTTTTTAAGCGAGTTTCTCTATAAAAAAAGAATCCTTCAAATATTTTCCATGAATGCACTTTTTCAAAAGATAATCAATATGTCATCTTGGAAAAGTGTTTTATTGTGTCAATACTAGTGATTTGGATTTAATTTTGCTTGATAATCATAGACACTCATATTAGTTACTTTTCAGAGGAGCTAATTATGCTATTACTAATTAATCGTTACTTTTGTTTGAGTATCTTCACAAAGAACATTGGTTGTGTGCCGTGGACAAATTAATTAGTAGTTATTAACATTTTAAGAGAGTTTCCGTGTGCAAAGGGAATGTTTTGTGCAAACTATGAATACCTTTATGAGTTAAAATGAATTTAGATTTGTTATAGGTGCTCATGTGCATATTAGTTACTTCTTTTAAAGTGCTAATCATGCAATCACAAAACTGCTAGCTGCTTATCTTCAAACATCTTCAGAAGCAAAATGTTTTACTCGGTAAAAATTATTCAAACAATTTATATTATATTCCTTTTTGCAGGGTGATCATGATTCATATTAGTTACTTACTTTGAAGAGCTAATTACGCGATTATAATCTATTTAAGTCTTTTGTTCGAACATTTCGGACATTGTGTCTCTTGGATATGGTAAGGAGTGGTAGGAATTTTTTAAAGTGAATGTCTCTAAGCTGATGAATAGTACAAATATTTTGAGGACATGACACGCAAATGACCCGTAAAATTAGTTTGGATAGGTAATTAAGTGCATTTGTACTATTTACTCATTTGGAGAGCTAATTAGGATACTAGAAACTAATTAATTTCGTTCAGAGAAGGGACGAAGTTTTTTGCAAAATAATCAAGCAATTTGGTTGGAAAAGCGTGTCAGGCTATCAACAATTGGATGATATGATTGTTTGGATAGATAATTAAGTGCATTTGTACTTTTTACTGCATTTGGAGAGCTAATTAGGATACTAGAAACTAATTAATTTCGTTCAGAGAAGGGACGAAGTTTTTTGCAAAATAATCAAGCAATTTGTTTGGAAAAGCGTGTCAGGCTATCAACAACTGTTTAATTTCTGTTGTAACAATCATTTTTTCTATTTAACTGCTTTCAAACAATATTGCAAGGATAATTTGTGAGATGATAATAGAGTGAAATTTCAAAGGTAGATTTTTAAACTTTATTTTAAGTTAATGCATGTAATGCTTTTAGAACAAGTTTTTCAAAAAATGATCACCTAATTTCATCGTCTAATTTCAACCAAAGAAGTTTCTACTTATTTTTAATTTAAAGAAGCTACATTTTTTTTGTCATACAATCATAACTTCGAGATTTCTTTAAATTATTTACTCCTTTTGAAAATAACTTGCTGTTTCCGTACTTACTCAAAAAACGTTTTGACATTTGATGTTCAACAAAATTGCTGTCTAATTTCCTTTAAAGATAAAATTATTCTACTTATATTCAGCTCAAGAAGTATTTTTACAACAATTAATAACAGATCTGAAACATTTTTCGTTATGAATTACGGAAGGATTTGAGTTGACACTTGTTCACATTTTTTTGAAGAAAATATATTAAGCAAGCAAGTTCCTCTTAGATTTTACTTGAAAACATGTATTGCTTGCACATTAATGCTAGCATTTAAAAAAAAGTTTAATAAACAATCAAGATTTAAAAGATAAAATTTCGTTTAAAGAAGGATTTTAATTTTTTAAAAGCTATTCGCTGTTTTAGAAAAAAATTTCTTCGGTATGAATAAATTTCTATATACACCGTCGAAATTATTTAATTCACTACCAAATATAGTTCTACTGCCATAACACTAAATGTATTCTTGAACATTAATTTAACGCTTACCGTTAGATTTAATATGTTTCTTAATTAGAAACCTTAAGGAAGTTTTGAAGTTAAAAAAAAATGTATTAATATCAGTTAAAATCAATTTTTAAGTAAAGCTTATAAAATTAAACAATTTACACAAATTCCTACTTTTGCCACCCTATTATTAATCAAAGACGGTATTCTGCGCTAAGTGGGGGAAAAACTATCATCTAATTATTTTAGGTTTTTTTTAACCCACTACATATTGCTTAATATTCACTTCTGAACCTTTTTCTGACATTTGTAATTTGAATTTATCGTTCAATTTAATACTGATTTTGTTTATTACTTTATTTAAGCAGAGATACATGCATCCACGGGTCTCAGGAAAAAAAAGATATGCAAAATGTTTCCCACAAGTTCATGAAACTGTAAAATTATAAGTTGAATAGTGAGAATACATAACTAAGCGCAATTATTAGACTTTGAGATTAGTCTGCTCATAGGAAGCTAAGCGGATCAAGAGATTTTCATTTGAATAACTAATCCGCTTTACTCTAGAAACTAATAAGCCCTGGGTGAAATATCTAAAGGTAATCTTGTAAACAATTATGATGAATAAAATGATCAATAATTTGATGTTTTTTTGATATAGATTTTCAACTGAAAAAAAAATTAACCTTAAAATTTTTGTTGTAAATTTGTATTACATCTGCATTCTTCATTTAATTACGAATATGTTTTTCTGTAATCTGATAAGCCTGCTTCTTGAAATTCGATTTGAAGGTATCTCGTCCTGCTTCCTATTAGTATAATATTAGTATATCCCTTGATAGATGAAGAAAAATTAGTGATGATTGAAAATGGCATTAACCTTTTATTTGGCATTAACCTTTTATTTCTCGAGGAAGTTAGTGATATTGATTGTAATTCAGTAATTCAACGTAATCGATTAAGATTGTTAGTTTAGCATTCCTATGATTAAGATCTCAAGTGTTCATTTATTATGGGCATTCTTCAATGCTAGAAAGTGTATAGATGCGTCAAAAATACCTTTTTGGAGATTTACCTTTAAATGACCAACTGTCACTAAAAATTTGTCGACATCTTTCAATATGTCTGAATTGGAAATCACACTTCTTTCAAAACCATTTACTAAGGAGATTTTCAACTAAATGTCGCTTGGTATTCCCAATGACTGTTAGCAACACTGGACATTCTTCGAGGGTGACAAATTTTCGGTGTTGACAAGTTGACCTCTTTAAATATTTGCATTTAAATAATCACATTTACCATTTAATAGTGAGATATCTATCAATGTGTCTGATTTAAAAATAAGTTTGCTTCTCATACCACTTACTATCGCAGTCCAAGAGGATTTTTAATTCGATGTCACTTAATATATCCCAATGACTGCTAATCCCAATTCTTCAGTGTTGGCAAAGCATACCTCAAAAATACCTCCAGAAAGATTCGCTTTTAAATGAAGATATTCATCATTAAATATTGGTACATATCTCTCAATCTGTCTGAACTGGAAATGACTTTGCTTCCAATGCCATTTATTATCTGATTCCAAGAAGATTATCTATTGGATGTCGCTTGACATTGTCCAATGACTGCTGGCGACATGTCTGCCGAAGAGGGCCGAGTTCATACACGTGTCCTCCGCCTTCCCACGCTGGACACCTCCCCCGCCAAGCTAAACCTCCGTCCCCCAGCCGTGGTCATCACCACAGACGATTCCGACACCATTGGATACCCCTCTTCTCCCAGAAGAATACCAATTTCCAAAAGCCTCGTGCTCGATGGAATATCAGAATACGAAAGTGTCAAGGCGAACGGGGTTGTGCCCAAACGACAGTGTTCAACAGATAGTTCTTCGTCACCGGATAATAACTTTCTTACTGTGACACCCAACAGCCCTGTGGAACAAAATAAATCCGGTAAGTTGAGACCTTTTTTTTTCTCAACTTTGTTAAGATGACAGTTTCCGGTAGAATCACGCGAAATTGTGGGTTTTATTTTAAGGACACGAATTTCATTCTTTGCATTATTTTCAATTCCATCATTATACTGACTTTGATGAAGTTGATTTTTGGAATTTACTACTGTAAATGAAGGTTAGTTTCTTTTTTAACCGACTTCAAAAAGGAGGCGGTTATCAATTCATACCGTATGTATGTTTTTTTTTTTTGTTTGTCCACTCATAGCGTCTCACCTAGTGAACCGATTTTGATGATTCTTTTTTTAATGGATAGGGGATGGCTCAACTTAGGTCCCATTATTTTGTTTGACCATATTAATTCTTTAGAAAAAAAGTTATGGGCAAAAAACAGTAAATTTTATGCACTTTCCCTATTAAATGATTAAAATGATATTGTAGCGAAGTTCGCACTTTTCATCCGTGGATAACGATGGCTCAGTGGTAGAATTCTCGCCTCCCACACGAGCGACCCGGGTTCAAATCCCGATTAGAACAAAGTGAATTTTACTAAAATTTCGTTTCTACTGTTTCCCGTATTTTCTCGAATCTTCTATTAATTTCTCTATCTTTCCAAGTCTGGAAAGTTCCAGCACTTTCTCAAGTTGTATATAATGAGATGTAACGTTCATTCGTGGCTCTGAATAAAGATCTCGAGTTGAGACTAACGAGTATTCGCTTCATTTGGCTTTCACATTGTATTCGCTATCCTCATCTATGCGACAATATGAAACTCATTGTTATAAAAGTTTGGTGCCATATAACGGTAACATTAATAGTAATTGTAATGATAATTTTGAATGAAGGCTTCTCTGAAGCAAGCATCAAATTTCTTCAAGGGATATTTCGATAATGGGGAATCTGGCGCTGTCGTCTCATTTTTGACGTAAATAATTTATTTTAGTAACCCTGCTGATTTATAGTAACCTTATGTGAATTATCAAAATCTTCCTTTCTTCAGTGCTATTGCTCCATAGTAGGGGTAAACCTAACCTGGAAGCGAGGTGATGCAGTGATTAGGATCTGCTTAGCCTTCACAATGCTACCATTAGGTTTGACTCAACTACTCTGTAGTATTTTTATCGTTATCATCTATGCCGATAACAGATGATCGGGGCTAAATAAGAAAATACAGGATTGCATCATGATCAACTTAGATGCTGTGGAATGTAAATTAGTTAGGAAAAACGTAATACTTAAATGGTTATAATTAAATTAAGTACGCATGATTTCCAGAGAGGAACAAAGATAAGTGCCAATCGCTTAAAGTTTGACGCGTGTCAATAGTTTTTTTTTTTAGTATGGAGCATTTTTAAGAAAAAAATGTGAAGTTTCGTCATGGTGACTTCTTATTATTTCTGAAATACCTACATTTACACTAAAAAGAATGAAATAAAACAATTTTGAAAAAAAAAATAGAACCGACTTCAAAATTGCTCTAAAAAGTGAAAAATAATTTTATTCTTTAAACACCATCGATAATGCTTTTAAACATAATTTTTGAAGTTGGCGCAAAAACAAAACGTAAAATCCAGTGTACCATGTTTCGTTCATATTTTTTTCAGAAAAGCATCCAAAATTACGAACGAAACATTTATCACGTTATTCAAATATGCTGTCATCAATGCATAATGTATGTGATAGTGAAGAAACTGGTCCTGGTTAAATTTATAGTTGTATTTGAATTATGGCTGTGAATGATTTTATCTGTCGTTTTTGCGCCAACTTCAAAAATTATGTTTAAAAGCATTATCGATGGTGTTTAAAGAATAAAATTATTTTTCACTTTTTAGAGCAATTTTGAAGTCGGTTCTATTTTTTTTTTCAAAATTGTTTTATTAGGTATTAATTTACTAAATTGGAACCTGATTTTCAAATTTAGTTGATGAGGTATTTGCTGCACTAGCAAATTTCTTAACATATATTAAGCAAATGTTTGATAGGTGTGACTCAGCTCTTTATTATTGGTTTCTCATTCCTTGAGGTTGAGCTATAAGGATTCGTTTATTAAACTTACCTGGTGACGCCACAAATTACAACTTTATCTATGAGAATAATGGCAACTTATCTATAGAATCGTAATTATACCCAAAGTTTATTTTTCAGAAGCTCTACTCCTAGAATTCAAAACAATAATGAAAATAATATTTGCTTCAAAAATGTATTTCAGATTTAAAATTCAAAATATTTATTTATTTCAAATGTGTGAAATATATGCATATATATTTTAATATTACTGCGTGAAAGAGAATGAAACACTCGGAGCGCTAAAGTCATTTCGATTCACGTAATTTCGTTGAAACAAGTCACCGAATCGGGTTTTGATGTCCCAAAATCTCCAGTACTCACATTCTATTTCACAAGAGAAAACAGTTCCGATTTCATGCAACCGATTTACTTCTGTCATCTTGCATGTTTACTAAGTAGTCATTCGCGATGCTTGTTTGGCTGCCATGAAATTAAAGAAAGCACGAGGGAAGGCTATAAACAGTCTGCCGAAGATGACGTCTTGTTCCTGATGACACTAGAGGAAGTCCGACGCATCAGCTTAAGTCATAGACTAATAATAAGAGTAGACCGAGCTTCCCCAGACTTGCTGATGAAAAAATTGGTTCATGGATACATCATGTGACTGGTGGAAGGCTCGGCGAAAACTTTGGCGGCATGGTTGCCAGATGGCAGGATTATCTATAGTTTGGCACTCGGCATGTATTTTAAGACGTAATGTGTTTTTATTATAATTTTTTTCCCAGGTGCAGAGATGATTGAACTGTTTTTCTTTTAGTTACGCATTATTTTGACACTAGTAATTAGTTTTTGATGGCAGTTTTCAGTAACTTTTATTTCATTCGGAACTACTACGTCAGCGTTGGCGTAAACGTTTTGCGTTAACGCAGAAATGTACTAATCGGTATCTTAAATTGAAATTGTAGGTAAAAATCTTACCGTTTGCTGATTCTTTTTGGGCGCTTGCATGTTTAATTGCTTAGAGAGTTATTCAAGTTGAATAAAGAAAATGCACAATACTATCTAAACGAAAAACTCACTATATTAACAAAATATTTACAACTTAGAATAACAAATTTACAAATCGGACTCCATAAAAGATCATTCTTCCGTGTTCCATCAATTCTATTTATTTCATTTCTCGCGAGCGTTGATCGTCTGCTACGCTCAACGCCCGCTGTTGCTAGGATATCCACCAGTCACATGGTTTGGTTTATGAGCAGCAAAAGGGTTGCCATAGTTCGGTCTACTCTTATTATTAGTCTATGGCTTAAGTTCAGCCTTTTTGGATCGGAACGCGTGTTTGAGTGGTTGTCTTTTCTGGCGAGTTATAGCGTTGGTGATTGTTCACTGTGAGCAATTATTAGCGGCACTTGAATTGTTTATAAAATAAAATATTATTTTCTACAAATTTGGTGAAATCCGAAACTTTGCTGTGGTAACCCTAGCAGTTCAACAATGAAAAATCCGATCCAAAATGGCTAAACTTAAGCTGATGCATCGGCCTATCTATATCGGCTCTAGAGGAAGCCACCCAAACGCGGATGCGATATTTTTGAAAAGCACAAGCTATGACAAATTCGTCAGATATTGTTTCCTTTGATTACCGAAGCTGACGAAAACAATATTTGACGCGCTACTCAGATAGGATGGATGGATATTTAAGTGTTGCATTATGAAAAGAGCATTTTTTCTGTCTTTAATGAATTGTTTAGCTCTTGTACTTATTGTTTAGGGTTTTTTAGTTTTGTTCATTATTCTCTCGGGTTTTTTGTTTTTGTTCTTTAGGTTTCCTGTTTTAGTTCTTCAGTCCACAAAGTTTTAAGTTCTTGTGCTTCTTTCTTTAGGGTTTCCGTTTTTCTGGTTTTTTCTTTCGATTTTTTGCTTTGGATTCTCTTGTGGTTTAGTTTTTGTTCTTTATTCTTCAGGTTTTTCAATTTTTTGACGTTTTTGTACTCTATTTTTTTAGGTTTTTTGCATTTACTCTTTACGGTTTTTGTTTTTACTCACCAGAGTTTTAGTCTTTGTAGTTTATTCTTTAAGTTGTTCTTTTCACTGGGCTTTAGTTCTTTCTTTTTATTTTTCAAGGTTTCATCTTTTGTTCTTTATTCTTTAGGGGCTTCGCTTTTGTTGCTTATTTCTTAGGGTTGGGACTGTAGCACTTGTACTTTATTGTTTAGGGTTTTAGTTTTTGTTCTTTATTTTTCAGGGGTTTAGTTTCGGTTTTAGTTTTAATTCCTTCTCTTTTATAGCAGTGATCCCCACGGCTCCTCGAGGAGTCATGAATTGGGCGCATCGAACTTTTATAAGAACTTGACAAATAATTATATACTTATTATTATGAAACTTTTGCAGTAATTTGTAACTCTCTTGCAGTATAAGAGCTACGCAATGCGGGTACAAGTTTTTTTTTTAATCTCTCTGTTAAGTATGATTAATCTCACTTTTGCTTAAGGAAGGGGGCAGTATGGAAATATGCAGCACCAAGAGGTTGCTCCAAAGGTCCAAACGTGTGGGAATAACATCCTTACAGTTTCAGTCTTACAATCATTGGTTGTGTTTTTTCACCGTGTGTCACCGCATATATCTTCATATCTTGCTATCTTAAGCTCATTTTAGGTTTCTTACAGCACAGCTCCAATTATCCGGACTCCAATTAACTGAAATAGCTCATTATCCCAACACTATCCTCCTCAAATTTTATGATTGAGCACGCAAGATCGGAAACATTTTTTCGACGTGTAAGAGAATTAATACTTGGGGGAGAATGTTTGGAAATCATCGTTAAAGCAACAGAATACCAACAGCCTAATCCTATCCCTTATGAACTGATATATATATATATATATATATATATATATATATATATATATATATATATATATATATATATCTTACTACTATTATATATGCGAAAGTTTGTCTGTATGGATGTATGGATGTTTGTTACTCTTTCACGCAAAAACTACTGAATGGATTTTGATGAAACTTTACAATAATATAGCTTATGCATCAGAATAACACATAGGGTAGTTTTCGTCTCATTAAGGGGGGCAAACCCCTCTTAGGGGGGCAATAAAACACAATTTTCGTATAAATTCTCTAATATGGGGATGAAAAAATACTTGCACATATTAACATTATATGTCCATCGAAAGCTCTGATTTTTCTGCTGAAGATGGCACCGTTTCGAAATTTCTAATTAGAATAAAAAACGAGTTATGAGCTTTTTAGTTCCATGTTCGAAGGCTTTCATTAACTCAATACAATATTTAGTGTATCATCTCAACTCCCTGTCGATAGCAACTATTATATTGTTGACTGTCTTTGCTTTTCGTGACTCTTCAAGGCTTTTCTCAAGCCAAATCTTGAAGTAAGATTTTTGCACAAGATTGGCAAATAATATATGGATTTGGCTGATTTTTTTTTTCCATTTTAATGCAACTTTGAGGCAATTAATGTTTTTTTTTTATTTATTTGTATTGACCGGATATTTAATCGATCAGCTGGAATCTAGCCAAACTTTTTTTGTGGAATCATTTCAATAGCTAAGGCATTTGGCATTTTTTTCAACTGTTATTCAACTTTAAATTTGTTAACATGTAAAATAATTCGCCAACTAATTCGCAAATTCATAAACAGCGCAAAAACTTCCATTACTTTGTCTTTGCACACAATTTCAAACAATTGCCAAATTTTTACTGTTTATTGGAAACATTTCGGGTAGCATCATTGTTGATCCTATTTTGGGACGATTTCTACGGTAAGAAGTTATACATTACACAATAATTTAGATTGCCGGTGTAGCGCTGGATATTATGCATTTGATGGAGATCGGGATATAAGGGAACTGTTTCACTTTATTTAAGAATAGCTGACCTCACTCGAATAGGATTTTTTGGGAATTACCCAAACTGACTTCTTTACAACTCCTGAACGTTTTCGTGATTTATTTTTTGTGATTTATGGGTGTCTTCTCAGTTTTGCCGACATTTCATTTACTCCCCTTCCCCCTAATTTTCAGTTTTAATCATACCTTTTGATACATTTAAGGGGACAGACAATTTGAAAATGTCGACGAAACTAGAGACAAACAATTTTTTGGTAACTATTTGACCTCTGCCTGTAATGACCATTAATTTAAATCAATTGAAAAAAACATCAACGTGAGCGAAGCCGCGGGCAAAAGCTGGTATATATATATATATATATATATATATATATATATATATATATATATATATATATATATATATATATATATATATATATATATATATATATATATATATGTATGTGTGTATGTCTAAAGAATGCATATCCCAGTATCTGCATGTAGTATTAAGATTTAAGCTGAATACAAAAAATGCTTTAGCCAAAAAGCTAAACCAGCACGAAGGAAAGAGAGAGAGAGAGGGGGAGAGAAATCTTTATCAAACTGCTAAAATGTATTAAATAATTTAATATTATTTCGAATAACTTTGTAGATAACTCAGCGAGTTTAATTTTCATTTATAAACCGATTTTTAAAACGACTGGGACATCTTACTAATATTATATATGCGAAAGTTTGTCTGTATGGATGTATGGATGTATGGATGTTTGTTACTCTTTCACGCAAAAACTACTAAACGGATTTTGATGAAACTTTATAATAATATAGCTTATGCATCAGAATAACACATAGGGTAGTTTTCGTCCCGTTACGGGGGGCAAAACCCCTTCAGGGGGCAATAAAACACAATTTTTGTATAAATTCTCTAATATTGGGATGAAAAAATACTTGCACATATTTACATTATATGTCCATCGAAAGCTCTGATTTTCTGCTGAAGATGGCACCTGTTCGAAATATCTAAGTAGAATAAAAAACGAGTTATGAGCTTTTTAGATCCATGTTCGAAGGCTTTCCTCAACTCAATACAGTATTTAGTGTATCATCTCAACTCCCTGTCGATAGCGACAATTGTTGTATTGTTGACTTTCTTTGCTTTTCGTGATTGTTCAAGGCTTTTCTCAAGTCAAATCTTGAAGTAAGATTTTTGCACAAGATTGGCAAATAATACATGATTTGGCTGATGATTTTCCATTTAAACGGAACTTTAATGCAATTAATGGTTTTTATTATTATTTATGCTGATTGAACACTTACTCATTATCCAAACAACCAGCAGATCGCCAAAATTTTTGCAGAAAGATTTCCGTAGCTGATGCATTTGGCAGTTTTATCAACGTCGCTGTTTTTGAAGCCGAAGACTACGTCATAATGTTTCTCAGCTTTCACCATGTAAACAAAATATCGCCAATCAAAGAATTTTCAAAAGACTTTTTTTACTGTGTTAAATAATCCAGCAACTAAATTAGGCAAATCCATAAACAGCACAAAAACTTCCATTAATTTTCCTTTTTGCACAATTTCAAACAATCGCCAAATTTTATTACTTATTTTGGTAACATTTCGGATGAAACTGTTTAGCGCCATTTTATGGTGACCAAAAATATCTCAGCATCTGGCGACGATATCTCTGTCACGAAAATTAATATCATATTGTTTTACAAAGTAAGGAAAGAATGGGGGAGCATCATCGAAGGTACCCCGAAACGACTTTCGCAAATTCGGTAAAATCGCACCAAGAGCCACAATGATTGAAATTTCCCAAAATAACTAAAGCAAGTATAAGGGGATTACGAGCGCAGCTACTTTTTTTTAATCACTTCGTACTTCATTAGCCATACAGAGAAGGTTTTAGACTCCATGTTAAAAAAAAAGTATCAACAGATTAATCTTTTTAAACATGAGAAGATTAATTTCATGTTTTTTAAATTTGTATATGCTTAAATATAGTGCTTTCGTTTCTAAATCAATACTACTTTGTTCTTTATACTTATTGCTATTTTAGTTTTATGGGTAAGGAAGAAACTCGATTTTTAATCACGTCAAAAAGATGTGTTTTAAATTCTTTCACTTAAAACAGAAAACAAAAGCAAGTAACGATTTTTTCTAATAATTATTACTGACCCAGGCAACGCCGGGTATTTTTGCTAGTCTTTAATGAATCATTAAATCGTAGTATCAAATTGCAATCCGGAATAGCTAAATTTACGAATGACAAAGATTTTATTAATAACCGTTGAAAAAACACAAGTTTAAACTTAAGACCGTTGAATACCACAATAATCTGCTTATTGGGGAACAAGCAGGATTAGAACTGAATACGCTCTGTAAGCATCTTTCGAGACAAAACTAAGTAACTCCAAGTCGATTCATCTGATACCGTGATTCGCGTCGAAATGTTTTATGAAAACTTTATTTGGAAACAACATTAAGTGAAATGCTATATAAAAAAACAAATATATTTTAATTGCATCTTCTTTTTTTTTTTTTTTTTTTTTTTTTTTTTTTTTGAGCAATCACGATTGCTTATTGTTCTCACTTGACCGTCTTTGATGTGTTATCATTTTATTTTCCCGCCAGCATCCTCTGCAGCATCACCGTCGCGACTGGCGGCCTCACGATGCTGCTCCTCTAGCGAAAGCCGTCTCCAGGTTGCGTTCATATCCTACACTTACCCGCATACATACACGCACGTACAGACACATACACAAACACATACACTCATACACACACATACATACACACACAATTACATACACGCATACATACAGACACCTATACGCTGCACACAGACACAAACGCATATGCCTGCACACACATACACATTCCCCCCCACACACACACACACAAACACTCATACACACAACTACCCACACACTTATACCTGCACGCAGACACAAACACACATGCCTACATACATACACATACCCCTACACACACATACCCCCTACACACATACCCCCCCCCCCACACACACACGCCTACATGCACACACACACACACACACACTCGTGATTGCGAAAAACATAATTTGAATTCAAGATGTCAAAATTCAAATTATTTTTTTTTCTTCCTAATGGGGCTGCGTTAGAGGAACAACCTTTTACCGACCAAGTGCGATCCTCTGATATAGCATCCATTCTTTCATTAGTCGCCAATATCGGCGAATTCTTTTACCACACGAATTTTTACACCCGGTTTCAACACTAGATAGAGGCACCTGGGCTCTATTCGACGCGAAACTGCACTAGGAATTTAATTTTGCCGCGAGCACTCCAAGCGAAATGAGTACTCAAGGAATATTTTGTATGCCACATATAACATGGGGGCTGTCGTTTCTCTGCATCTTGGAAATCTACCGACTGGATCCATGTTCAAACCTGCGCCTTTGGGCTTAAGAGACCAGCGTCTAACCACTTCACCACTTTGACGGCATTTTCAACGTTCGAAACGTTTTTTACTTTTACAGAAAAGGAAATATTGTATTCGCGAAAGAATTTTCACTCAAACATCGACTTTAATTTCCATTTTGCTCACCCCCGAATGAGTGTTGAGTTTTTTTTTTTGACTCGAACACACGTGGATAACTGCCTAAGAACGTACAGACACGCGAAATATCCATTTTGACGATTCCCGAGTTAATTACAACGAGTTTTCTCGTGACGTCTGTATGTACGTATGTGCGGATGTGCGTATGTATGTCGCATAACTCAAGAACGATATGTTCTAGAAAGTTAAAATTTGGTACGTAGACCCCTAGTAGGGTCTAGTTGTGCACCTTCCCTTTTGGTTGCATTTGGGT
The DNA here is from genome assembly GCF_026930045.1 of Uloborus diversus. Taxonomy (NCBI): domain Eukaryota; kingdom Metazoa; phylum Arthropoda; class Arachnida; order Araneae; family Uloboridae; genus Uloborus; species Uloborus diversus. Next base: position 19,426,787 of record NC_072732.1, on the reverse strand, counting down.
GTTTCTAAAGGGGTCATTTGCACCTTTTTTGGGGGGAAATCATTGTTAATTTCGATGCAAACTCAAGTGGTGTTATAATTTGGCGGACACTTTGCGATATATCACCAGTCTTTTGGTCGCCAAGTTTTGTCGCAAACGTGGCGATAAGTTTGGCGATTTTTTTCTTTCTAAATCTGGTTTCTATTTAGCCATTGTTGGTGATATTTAGAGTTAACAACTGAATCAAATTAAAATTTGCCAATAATCTTCTTTACTAATAATAAAGCTGAAAGTCTCTCTGTCCGGAGGATGTCTGGATGTCAGTGACGCGCATAGCGCCTAGACCGTTGGGCCGATTTTCATGAAATTTGGCACAAAGTTAGTTTGTAGCATGGGGGTGTGCACCTCGAAGTGATTTTTCGAAAATTCGATGTGGTTCTTTTTTTATTCCAATTAAAAAAAAAACTATCATAAACTACGAAATTATCATAACGTGGAACCGTAACATGGGCACACGCGAATTGGCGAGATACGAAATTATCATAACGTGGAACTGTAACGTCGGTACACGCCAACTGGCGAGAAAATTCACCATAAATTATTTGTAAATATACAGGCAAACCGAAAGACCTTTAATTTTTCTATTACGGGCGAAGCCGTGCGGGTGCCACTAGTGGGGAAATAAAGTTAAATTGGTGTAAAAGGAAGTCATGTGATGCACACATCAGCTCGTTTGTAAAAAGAAGTAAAAACAGGGGAGGGATGGAGTATTTTTAACAAAACACATCAAAAATTTTCCTCTATTGGCTGCCCAAATATCCACCTACAAATATATATTCCCTACAACTCGAGAAATGCATAACAGAGTAACTCCGCTCTTTCACTAGACGTTAAATCCCGGTTATCACAAATTTGCCGTTTCAACTGCGCTTGCGCGCGGGCTTAGCTTTTTGGGCTTTCTGTTTTAAGATTTCGTGTTGCTTGTTTATATTTAGGCTGAGCGAGAGTCCCAACAAACTAATGTATGCGATTAGAATATTTTCACAGTGATTTCGTGATATATTATATGAAACTACGGATATGAATAACTGATAATCTTTATAATATATAGAGAAAAATGACACTTCAATATTTACTGGTTTGGAAATATTTATTTAACTTAAACGTTAAAAACGTTGTGTACTTGAAAAATGGTTGGAATATGAGTAGATATCCGTATTTTGCGGATATTTTACGTTAGGCGTAAACAGGTTAGTATTACACAAACACATTTGGCTCTGAAAAGGGCCTTTGTTTGATAGAAAAATCAAACTCCGAATCCATTAATAATTAAGACGCAAAATTCAATCTTTACCGAGGCCTAAAAACTAAATCAGAGAAAGCATTGCGATTTCTAATTTTTATCTGTTGCCACCTCATATTTATTAACAAATTTAAAATTTTTGTAATTAATTTTAGCAAGACTTTTGAAATCAGCTTAGTCCGCGTGCAAGCGCAGTTGAAATGGCAAATTTGTGATAACCGAGATTTAACGTCGAGTCGCTCTTTCGCTTGGCAAGGCTTGTCAAAACACTGTTGCGGGAACAGACTGATTGGTGATTCGTTCGCCGTTCCGTTTTCCACCTGTTGGTTTTCGGCTGCCAGTGAAACCCCTTGCGCTCCACGGGAATGCAGGGAATGAGCATCGGGGGAGGGGTGGGCGGCATTTCAGCCGTCATTAAACGATTCCTTCAATCGATATCGCGGCGGGAGTACTCTTCTTGCACGTCGGGGCGATCCATTCCTTCCTGATCTGATGAACGTTCTTTGATTTCGTTTCCACTTTTCACGTTGTGTTGTATTTCATTGTTGGATATTGCTTTCAGCTGATAATTGCATCGGGAAATTGCAGATCAGTCAGTATTGATTTATCGATTAGTTCCACTAACAAGTAAAGCCTACCCAAGAGTGACTCGTCGGTTTGAATAAAACTTTGTGCACATCGATAGAACACTTGAAAGTATTAAACCCGTTTTTTTTTTTTTTTTTTGAACAATCACGATTGCTTATTGTTCTCACTTGACTGTTTTGATGTGCTATCATTTTATTTTCCCGCCTGCACCCTCTGCACTACCACCGTCGACCGACCGGCCGGCCGCCTCACGATGCTGCTCCTCTAGCGAAAACCGTCTCAGAGTTGCGTCACTTACTTGCCTACACACACACATACACCTACACACACACATACACCTACACACACACATACACCTACACACACAAACACATACACACACCTACACACGCAAAGACATACACACACGCATACATACAGACACACAAACACATACACACAACTTCCCACACACACACATGCCTACACACACATACACAAACCGCCCACACACAAACAAACATAGCACAAACACACAAGCACACATACACACACACACACTCGTGATTGCGAAAAACATAATTTGAATTCAAGATGTCAAAATTCAAATTAGTTTTTCTTTTCTTTCTTTTTTTTTTATGGGCAACAAACACTTTTAACAGAGTGAAATTTATCCCTAAATATTGGATGAAAGGGATTTTGAAGGTACAATGTATTCTTTTATTTTAAATTTTAACTACAAAAATTCAAATTCTGATTGAAAATTTGAAAAAATTAAACGAAAGTTGACGCATGTTTCAGGATTTTTCTGAAAATACTTTATGGAGGAAAACCATCCCTCACAATTTTACCCCGTCACGATGAACCTTGAAACTTAAATCTATCGTAAGAAAGTGGGGTAAATATGTTTATAGAAAGATCTATTTTTCACCTTTATAATGGTTTTTGAATTTTTATTCTACTATAATTAGTAAAGGAGTTACAGTCATTTGTAAGAACACGCTTTTATTTTTTTCCGCACATTTTGAATTTTTTTACATTCCTATATTTTGAACAAATTTCAAAATAGAGCTCACCAAATTGATTAATGTATAAGCTATAAACCACAGCACTTGTAGGGGTAAGCTTAACATGAAAAAATCTTGCTTCTTCATTTAACTAATTAAAAGCTCGGTTTTCAAAGGATAGTTTTTTCTCCCATTTTTAAAATACATACAATAATTAATTAAAAAAGACCCTTTTTACTTCCTTTTACAAAAAAGGAAGAATTGTATTCGCGAAAAAATTTTCACCCAAAAATCGGCCTTAATTTCCATTTTGCTCACTCCCGAATGAATGTTGAGTTTTTTTTTCAACTCGACCACACGTGGATATGTGCCTAGGAACGTACAGACACCCGAAATATCCATTTTGACGATCCCCGAGTTAATTACAAGGAGTTTTCTCGTGACGTCTGTACGTACGTATGTACGTGTGTATGTGTGTATATATGTTGCATAACTCAAGAACGAAATGTCCTACAAAGTTGAAATTTGGTACGTAGACCCCTAGTGGGGTGTAGTTGTGCACCTTTTTTTTTTTTTGGTTGTATTCGGATGCTCCAAAGGGGGTCTTTTGCCCCATTTTTGGGGGAAATCATTGTTAATTTCTATGTAAACTCGAGTGGTGCTATAATTTGGCGGACGCTTGGCGATATGTCGCCAGTCTTTTGTCACCAAGTTTTGTCATCAACTTGGCGACAAATTTGGCGGTTTTTTTAAACTTTTTTTTAAAAATCTGGTTTCAATTTGGCCACTGTTGGTGATATTTAGAGAGTAAACTATTGAATCACATTAAAACTGCCAATAATGAGAAAATGACATGAAATTGGAGCAAAAGGAAGTCATGTGATGCACACATCAGCTAGTTTCTTAAAATATCCAATTATCCGACATCTTTATTATCCGAATGGGTCCGGTCTGGATTGATTCGGATAGTTGGAAATCTACTATATCATTTATTTCATGTAAAAAATGCAGAATGTTTTAAACCCATGCACCTTTAAGCATCATTTCAGATAAAGAACAATAGAATTGTGAACTATCCTTGACCTTTGTGTGACATCAAATAAAGAAAAGTGATAAAAAGAACAATATTTTGAAAAGTAGAAAACTTTTCTGAACTTTCAATTTTCGATTGCCTGCGGAGAAAGAAGAATTTTATAAACGGATCGAAGGCCTTTGGCTTTTTTGTTTCGATAAGTTTTTATGTCTAAAATTGTAGGAAAAAAGATTTTTCATTGAGGTTTTTTAGAAAACGAAATGGCATAAAAAAATTGTTTTCTCTTTTCAAAGAAAATAATGCTGAGATTAAGTTATTTTCTTTATTATAGTTGAAAGTGAGTTTAAAGCATAATAAATGTTCTGTTGTATGCTAAAATATATTCTGAGTAATCATGCCAATACCGAGTTGTTAACCAGAATTTTCACTGTTTTGCCGACTAAATTTTTGCGGGTATTAATGCATTGAAAATCAAAACTTATTTATGAAAGTTGCAATTACTGTCTCCCATGAGATTACAGCAGACTTTAAAGTACATGTGGGGGTGATGGTTCGAAGACTAAATTTTATTTTTTACGCTTCTGCGCATGATATCATAAATGATGAGCAGCATTCACTGTTGCCATTGGCGCAGAGCACAATATTTATTTCACTTATATACTCATATCTAGTGGCAACGATATGGTTGATAGCAGTCGTAGAGTGCAATATTTTATTCGCTTCTGAATTATCATGACCTGGAAACGCCTTATACAGCAAGAGTAAACATTCAGCGCGCCAGTGGAGTACGCGCCAAAGTGCATCACTTGTGATGTCATAAAGACCACGCCTTGTTTAAAAAATCGGACATTTTAAAAAGTGATTAAAAATTAAATTTTGGAAAAATGAAAGTATTTTCTGGGTCCATATTATTATTATTATTATTATTATCATTATTATTATTATTATTTTCTTAGCTCATTCTATCAACTTCGGTGACTAAAAGTAGTACTTTTGACCAATGGAAACGACCCTATTAGTGACCAAAACAAAGCAGTAAAAAATAGGGCAGTAATATTTTCAGGCTTTCATAAATCATTATTTTCAAGAGATATTATTTCCTTTTCGAAATAAACCATTTAATTTCAAAGCAAATTAATATTAGAACACGTTTGTAAAATAAATAAATAAATAAATACACGGTTGCGAAGGAAACAAACACTGAAGGCGGAAAAACCGAATTAATATTTTAACAAAATATACTTTAATATTGTTTAATCCTTTCACTGCAGTTTTCCTGAGATAAAAAAATTCCATTTACCCTGCTAGAGCAGGCTAATAACTGAATGTTATCATCAGTATAAAATAAAACTTGTTAATGATACGGGCGCCAATTGTTCTTGGGGAAAGATCTTTAAGTAAGCTCGTTAAATTGCGATAAGAAGCTATAAAATAAACTTGCTCGGAGTCGTGATTTATTATCAAACTTCTGAAGAAAATTGTTGCCGGGGAGGGACAATCAATACGACATTTCAATGTACTGATGGTTTTAGTTTCTTTCTTGGGTATGAAATAAAAATAATATTTTCTGAAACGATAAGACCAATAATTGCAATAAAGATACAGAAATTCGTTGATTTTATTGAATCATCTTGGAAAATGTGATTTATCATTCTTTATGAAGTTTTTGCATCGGAAGCAATCATTTTGGGAGCGGTAGAAGGGGTGAGTTCTACCCCGTAGAACCTTTGATCTTTAACCAGATTACCAGTCACATAGAAAAGATCATTTCATGTAAGAAAAAAATTTTTGAAAAAAAAAAAAAAAAAAAAAAAAATAGAACCGACTTCAAAATTGCTCTAAAAAGTGAAAAATAATTTTATTCTTTAAACACCATCGATAATACTTTTATACATAATTTTTGAAGTTGGCGCAAAAACGATCGATAAAATCATTCACAGCCATAACTCAACTACAAGTAAAAATTTAACCAGGTCTAGTTTCTTCACTACCACATGCATTACGCATTGATGACAGCATATTTGAGTAACGATATAAATGTTTCGTTCCTAACTTTAGATGATTTTTTGATAAAAATATGAACGAAGCATGGTTACAATGGATTTTACTTTTTGTTTTTGCGCCAACTTCAAAAATTATGTTTAAAAGTATTATCGATGGTGTTTAAAGAATAAAATTATTTTTCACTTTTTAGAGCAATTTTGAAGTCGGTTCTATTTTTTTTTTTTTTTCAAAATTTTTTTATTTCATTCTTTTTAGTGTAAATGCAGATATTTCAGTAAAAGTAAGAAGTTACCTAGTAAGAAGTTCGGCTCTATATCACTGTATTGCTTTAGAAAAGCCTTTATTCAAAATTATCATTACAATTACTATTAATGTTACTGTTATATGGCACCAAACTTTTATAACAATGAGTTTCATATTGTCGCGCAGATGAAGATAGCGAAGACAATGTGAAAGCCAAATGAAGCGAATACTCGTTAGTCTCAACTCGAGATCTTTATTCAGAACCACGAATGAACGTTAGACCTCCTTATATACAACTTGAGAAAGTGCTGATCGGTTCACTAGGTGAGACGCTGTGAGTGGACAAACAAACAAACAAACAAAAAAAAAACATACATACGGTATGAATTGATAACCGCCTCCTTTTCGAAGTCGGTTAAAAAAAAGACAACTTTTTCACGGTCGCTAGTGATAAAATTGTTCAGTTTTCTTTTTGATAAAACTAACTAAAAGCAGTAAAAGTTCTATAAAAAGTGCTTAAAATGTCTTAATATAAAATTCAGAATGGGTCTATAAATTGTTGATGGCTACATCTTGAGGTGAAAAAAAAAAAAAAAACTAAATTTTATAGAACACATCGGCCATGTAAAAAAATCAAATAAGATAATACAGTCGAACTCAATGGAGTCGTTTCCAAAATTTTAAGTATTTTTTTCGGAAAGAGCATGCTTAAAAACGTAGGATCTTACCATTTTTAAATAATTTCTTTGAGTTTAATATTTAAAAAAAATTACTTAAATCGGTGCTCTTTCATCGTGTAACGCTTCTGCCGATGACATCACAAATGATGAAATGCCATTCAGTGTTGCCATTCACGGTCCAAAATACTTAATTCGCATCTTTACTCACGTGTATTGGCAACGATATGGTTGGTAGCAAGCGTAGAGCGCAATTTTAATTCGCTGCTTGATCATCATAACGTGGAAACGTAGTAGAAAGATGCGGCAAAGTGCATCATTTGTGACGTCATAAAGACCACGCCTTGTTTGAAAAATCGGACGATTAAAAAAATTAATTAAAAAAAAAAACTGTTGGGAAAATGAAAGTATTTTCTAGGTCCATGTTTTTTTTTTACTCATTCTATCCATTTCAACGACTAAAAGTAGTACTTTTGACTGAAGGAAACCACCGCATTATAACGAACCCTGATTTAATCAAAACTCGGTTTTAATGAGGAAATTAGAAATTTTTCGTTGGCACAATGTTATTAAATCTATGGGAGAAAAACTCGCATTCAACGAGCAGACCCCGCTTAAAGCGAGCAATATTTTTGTGATTTATAAATTTTCTGTTGAGTTCGAGCAAAATGATAAGTCATAAATCCTTAAAACAAATGATGATGGTATTTTCCTTTTTTTTTTAAATACTACTATTTGTAGTTAGAGAAGCATTGAAAAATTACATAATTTATAGGCGTCACTTCCGAGATACTTGTTTCCGATTATATTGCAACTCAAATCCAAATGAAAATATCAATGCAAGCGACGACGATAATAAAAATTGTGAAGCTGAACTGGAGATCCTATATACGAATAGAATAGGATAGGAGGATATATAGGATATCTAAGTTCAACATCATAATCTACCATCAACAAACACAATGACTTTTGATATGCAGAAAAGCTTCAACTGTTTTTCGAAGCCAGGAGTTTAAATGACGATATTTTGGTCAATGAATATTCCTCGAAACACATCAATAACACAAGAAAATGACAATAAGACAGTTCAAAGGAATTTACTGTCTTTTTTGACACTGTGTAGAGAAATTTAAAACAAAAGAAGATAATTTTAAAGATTTTTTGAAATACCCGTTTTTTACGAGCATTTGGTTATAACGAGCAAACTTTTCAACCCCTTCGTGCTCGATATAAATGAGTTCAACTGTAATCTTTATTATTATTACTAATAATAAAGCTGAAAGTCTCTCTGTCCGGATCTCTGTCTGTCAGGATCTCTCTCTGTCCAGATCTCTGTCTGTCAGGATCTCTCTCTGTCCAGATCTCTGTGTGTCAGGATCTCTGTGACGCGCATAGCGCCTAGACCGTTCGGCCGATTTTCATGAAATTTGGCACAGAATTAGTTTGTAGCATGGGGGTGTGCACCTCGAAGCGATTTCTCAAAAATTCGATGTGGTTCTTTTTCTATTCCAATTTTAAGAACAAAATTACCATAAGATGGACGAGTAAATTACGAAATTATCATAACGTGGAACCGCAACATGGACACAAGCCGATTGGCGAGATACGAAATTATCATAACGCGGAACCATAACAGGGTACAAGCCAATTGGCGAGAAAATTCACCATACATTATTTGTAAATATACAGGCGAACCAAAAGACCTTTTAATTTTTCCATTACGGGCAAAGCCGTGCGGGTACCACTAGTAAATAAACAAATAATTAAAATAAAAAAAAATCCTTATATATTTGTCTTAGGCTTCGCGACACATGGATAGTTTAAATGGCTCTAAAACATATGCCGTGTCGATGCCAAGTTCATCGACCTGATCTTCGCGTGCATTTTTGTCGAAACCTTCTTTTGAATAATTTCTGAATTTCGAAATGGTTGCTTTTATTTGATACTCTGGAGAACCTAATTATGCATTATGAACAATCTATGTTATTTTGGACGGGAGTCAGAAATGCAATTGCTCGTTTTCTTTTCCTAAGTTCCCATTGAAATACAATGAATTGCTTAAAAAAGAAAGAAAAGAAAAATCATTCGTGTTTATTTTAAAACCTTCGTTTCATTTTGTAAAAAGTATGTTTCAACACGTTTACTGCTGGAAATGGAGCCAATTAATGTATTTCGAGTATTCGCTCAGTACTTTGCGTAACAAATTTTATTGTATGGAGAATACAGTGATCTCTCGCTTATACGCGACCTCTGTTATACGCGTTTTTCTTACGGGCCCGGCCAGCAATATAGGGAAACAATGTTAACTCTTGTTCATTTATACGCGAAACCTAAAATGCACCTTTCACTTATGCGCGATAATTTTTTTTCAATTTTAAGTTTAATCGCATATTTGCGCTTTGCTTATCAGAAGATTTGTACATTTCTTGTTCTGTCTCTTGGAATGTATCGCACGCCTGTATTACATTGTTCGAATTCTTCTAAACGTGCGTACTTTTTTGCAGAAGTGGGTAATTAGGGGTGGAATGAGTCTTGTGATTGACATCGAGAGGGGAGAACGGGTTACATACGAAAAGGTTGTCGTCATTAAAAGTCGTGGTCAAGCGGTAAGCATAGACGTTGCCTTTCGAAGATCCTTTCATCCTCGTAGACTATAACTTTGTTCACGCAATTTTTTAGGTTTTTGTGGAATTCGTTTACGTGCTGTACAGTGTATAAAAATAACAGAACGTACAACTTCATTTTTTACTTTCTTCTATATCTAATATATAGAAGAAAGTATTGGATTCGTGCAAATTTTCGAATTTCGAATTTTGACGGATTCGAACGTTTCGAGGTGTGCTGAGTCCATTTCGACCATTTTTGGAAAAAATCTGTCTGTGTGTGTGTGTGTGTATGTGTGTGTGTGTGTATGTATGTGTGTCACGTCTGTGTGTGACCAGTTTTTTGTGGCCGCTCTACAACAAAAACTACCGCATGAAATCGAACGAAATTTAGTACACATATGTGCCCCTATGTGAACTTGTGCCCATTAGTTTTTGGCGCGAATTCCTCCAAGGGGGGTGGAGCAATGGGACGCTTTTCGAGTTACGCGTGCTTGCTATTCCTCAGGAAGTAACTGGCGGAATCAAACAAAATTTGGTCCATATGTTGGTATTAACAGGAACAGGTGCTGATTCAATTTTGGTGTCAATAACTCAAACGGGGGTTGAGCTATAGAACGTTTTTTGTCGTCAATTGTGACTGCTGTATCTCAAGAAATAATGAACGGAATGAAAGAAAAATTTATCGGCAAGTAACCCTTAGTGGGTATAAGAACTGATTTTATTTTTGTGTCAACAGCTAAAAAGGGGGGTAGCGCAATCACCCGTTCTTTTTTTCCATTTTGAGTGCCCTATCTCAAGAAGTAATGCTACGTTCTGGTTGAAATTTGGAATATATGTGAATCCATATGTAAACAGGCTTTGGTTCAATTTTGACGCCGATCGCTCCAAGAGGTGTTGATTTTTTTTTTTTTTTTTTGCGAATAAAAATATTTTTATTAATGCAACAATAAGAAAGATAAATCGTAATAGATTGTCGTCTGCGTATTTCTCGTGATTTTAATTGTATGGAAATGATAGGAAATCTTATCTCAATGATTTAAAATTTTAACTGTTGCCTTCTTATGTTTGTTAACAAATAAAATATTTGTAATTAATTCAAGCAAGGCTTTTAAAATAACTTTCAATTTTTGCTCTTTGCTTTGCTTTTGCAATAATTCAGACATTGGGATGGTCGTCAAGATTTGCATGTGTAATTTTGTTTTTGTTGGGAATATTGCTTCCTCGTCAAGCATGGGGAGGGATCAGAAAAAAAAAAAGAAAAATATAGAAGAAAGTTTCGTAATGGCCACAACATACTAGTTTTTTTAAATTACAATGCATAAACCGAAATTATGTGCATATTGATTCATTAATATTAGTAGTGTACTATTAGTATTACTATAACTGATGTAAACTTATTGCAATTAAGCTTATTTTTGGGTTTTTCGCTTATGCGCGAATTTCACTTGTGCGCGAAAATTTCGTTGTCCCCTTGGGTCGCGTATAAGTGAGAGGTCACTGTACATGTAAAACAAATGTGTGCTTGTAATTCTAATATTTAATGTGTCAGAGGAGGATATTTGTCATTTTAAACATCATCTTTAAAAATATTAACAGGCGAAAGGAAATGAAATGCAGTTTACTGCATCAGAATGCAGAAATCAAGGAGTTTTTTGGTATCAGTTGGCTCAGAGCATTTTTTAACATAGGTACTACGCGACACCAATGTCGCGTAGTGAAAAAATTCTGTCGCCTAGAAGATGCAAAATCAAACTACTGGGCGACATTGGAAAATTCAACAATGGTTCCACTCCTCGTTTTTGTAAAAGTATTTCAAACCTTTCTTTTCTTTCCTCTTGAGCAACAGAATTACATCGGGCATTTTCCAGCTGTCAACCAAAAGCAGTTTTTCTTTTTTTCCCTACTCGTTTAGAACCGCCCGACTGGTTACGAAAACATGTCATCCCCTGCGGGTTAAGGGGTGCTAATTGTTGTCGCCATCCAGTCATCATTGTACCGTACATCGGGTAGACTCAGTGGTGTAAATTCCAGACTAATCAGTGATTCACTCGGGATGTGATGATTTTTAGCGGGAACTTGAGGGCTTACGAACAAAATGAGCAGTTTAGAGTAAGAGTTTACGAACGAAAGGCGCTTTATAGGCCAGTGCCAATAGCTTTGAAAATGGTAAAAAGTCAAAAAGATTTAGAACAGGATAAAACCAGTTAGAAAGGTAAGAAAATCTAATAACATTAATAGGAAAAATAAATTACGGACCAGCTAAGTTCGGGAAGGGAGGTGTACGGGGGGTTTAAGGAGGGGAAAACGGTTTATCACGATTTCCGGAAAAACTAAGAGCCCTATCGAAAAAAACTAAATTACAAAGTGGTTGGTAATAAAAAGATCTACAACTTTTGTATTTGCACTTTTTTTCTATAACCTTAAAATATATGCGAAAAATTCAAAAAACCGACTTTTTGGTTTTTTATTTTTATCTCCCACAAAAAAAAAAAAAAAAAAAAAAAATCACTAAACTTGATGAAAAGTTACCTTATTATGTCCCAAATACACTGTAATTTTTGGATTTAAAATATTTATTTTTTCTCCTTATTTTGATTCAGTATTTAAAAAGCATCAGAATTTTCAATCAAAAAATCTCACGTGAAAATATCTGATTTTTTTTAAAAATCGGAGCAAGTTTTTTCGTTGGAATCTCTACTTTTTGATGGTATAAAAGACAGTATACAATACTATGGAAACTTTTCGCAAAAAATGAAGAAAATCAAAAAACTCGAATTTGAAAAAAAAAAGTCATAACTATGTAAAAATTTTAAGCTCTTTATTAAAATGTACACTTTAATTACTCGAAAAATGAAATTTTCCATGTTCCATTGACATAAACTGAAAAAAAAAAAATATACTACAATAATTAAAAATCAAGCTACAGCATGCGTTTGTTTTACACTTCTCATCCACCATTAGACGGTGACTGCAGCGCCCCCTATAGTTTTTTGAGTTACGAATAGCAAGCTACACTGTAGGATGGGATAAACGAGCTACTTCAGCAATTTTGAACTGCGTTACCTTGAATATTATGAAAATTAATCAGTTTTCCAATTGTGTTTGCTGTTAATTATTGTGTTTGCTGTTAATTTAATAGCATAAAATTTCACATAGAGATGATTTTTTTTTTTTTTTTCAAATTCGAGTTTTTTTTATTTTCTTCATTTTTGCGAAAAGTTTCCATAATATTGTATATTGTTTTTTATACCATCAAAAAGTAGAGATTCCAACGAAAAAACTTGCTCCATTTTTTTAAAAAAATCAGATATTTTGACGTGAGATTTTTTGATTGAAAATTCTGATGCTTTTTTACTACTGAATAAAAATAAGGAGAAAATATAAATATTTTAAATCCAAAAAATTACAGTGTATTTGGGACATAATAAGGTAACTTTTCATTAAATTTAGTGAAAAAATTATTTTTTTTTGTGGGAAATAAAAATAAAAAATTAAAAAGTCGGTTTTTTGAATTTTTCGCATATATTTTGAGGTTATAGAAAAAAAAATGCAAATACAAAAGTTGTAGATCTTTTTATTGCTAACAACTTTGTAATTTAGTTTTTTTCGATAGGACTCTTAGTTTTTCCGGAAATCATGATAAACCGTTCCACCCCCCCCCTTAAACCCCCCTACATCCCATTTCCCGAACTCAGCTCGCCCGTAATTTATTTTTCCTATTAATGTTATTAGATTTTCTTAGCTTTCGAACTGGTTTTATCCTGTTCTAATTTTTTTTGGTCTCAAACATTATTGGCACTGGCCTATTAGTTGACAGATTTTTTTTTCTCTCCTCACCCCACCACTCAGCATGAAACGTTGTTCTTTCCTTCATCAAAAAGGTAAGAGAAATAAATGATTATGTTTTGATTTTAATTTGTTATTTATTCAAATACATATGCTTTTTATTTTAATATATGTCTGAATAAATAAGAAGAATGTCGGGATATGGTTTAGAGAGGGGTTTTTCAACCTTTTTTACTCACGGGCCACATTGCAAGTTTTTGGAGATGAGGCGGGACAACAATACTTTAGTTCATATGGTTTAGTTCGCACTCCCCACCCCCTCCTTCCCTCGATCTGCCACATTCATCCATAACTTTTTTTTTTAGAATAAACGCTCAGTAGCATGGGACAGGAGCGGATATAGAAAAATCTTTTGAAGGGGGTCCGGTAAATTGAATGCCCCCACCCCCACACACATGCATTCGGTGTTTCATAACAAAGTTTTCATTAATTTATTTTAAAATGTTTTATTTATTTATTTGTTTACTTTTTTAATATTCCTTCTGTCAATATGAATTTACTTCTATAAGTTCCTGAATATTATTTACTAACTAGAAAATCGCCCGTCAAGGTATGACGGGTGAAAATTGCTTCTACATTTGAACGAAGCCATTGCCTGTTTGGTGATATTTTGATACTTAAAATTGTAACTCTAACTCCAGTGGATTAACCCAAAACTCCAGTAGGTAGCGTTCATTTTTGACCATTTTTTCTTTTCTTTATTCCCCTGAAATGACACAGTCTTACCAGTAAAACTGTTAAGTTGCTGGATCGAGTTCAGCCTTGTCACAGTAAGGTCTTTCCCAGCATGTTAAACATTACCAAAACATATTGTCAAATTATCATGCCGTGGCGCAAGTTTCATTGTTAAAACACGCGGGTTACTCGATCATTTGCTATTATATATATGAGGATATGATCCCTCCGAAACTAAAAGCTGGATGCGACCATGCATGTATTTGTCTTCTAGAAAGTGGTAAATGCTAGCCAAACGTTCGTTTGTATCACGCCTCGACATATTTAGAAAATACTAATTGTTCTATGTTCTTATTTGTAACAAGCACATCTGTTTCGTTTCAAATGTGCACATTTGATGCGTCTGTTCTTGGTTATGCAGAAATAAATCACCAGGGTCATTTTCCAAACTTTTGTCTAAACAACATTTGAAAAATTTCAAACATAAATATCATCAATTGTTTTATTTATTTCGGGAAAAATTTCTTGTAATAGTTTATTTTTAAGGGTGCAATCATATTCGACGCAGTGAGAAGCAAAATGATGCAAGTGGCAAAATTAAAAATTTGGAGATAACCAGTGCACATGGTAGGTGAACCCCTACTCTGTCTTGGGACAAGAGATGGTACTAGTAGCCCTGGTAGGTGCTGCTGTATAGAATGATTTAGAAAAAAAATACAATTAACGAAAGCCTACCTAGGACGTAATCTTTATACGCGCTTTACTCGAAACTTGAAAATGTCCACTTGCATTCCTTTGCTTCACACTGCCTCATTTGAGCTTAGTATTTCATGCAACTAGAGATATTTTACTTTAAAAGTAAATTTTTCACCTTCAATGTCATGAGCGTTACTGGACAACATGACAGTATTTTAACGAAGTATTTAAATGTTTATTTTTACGAAAAATCATACATTTTATGAATAAATTTGTCCCTTGAATCGCATAAAAAAATAATAATTTTTAAATAAAAATGCACAATATTCATCGTCATGAGTGTTACTACGTATCATATTTTCTCTGCCTGTCAAAATTATAAATGAAAAGAAAAAAAATATTTTAAAATAATATTGTTAGAAAGATAACATTGCTTTTAAGTAAGTTACAAATTTTAATAGAGTTATTATGCATTTCTTTTGTTTTTTTGAATTGAATTTTAGAACTTGTTTACTAGGTAAAACTCACGACACATATGATTAGACTTTATTAAGATGTGCCGTTTCCGTTAATAATCGTGTTTTTTCCAAGAAATTGCCATATGATTTCTTTCATTTCAACTGCACATTAATATATATATATATATATATATATATATATATATATATATATATATTGATTCCATCAAGGAAAAATTAGTGAACGAATCGCGATAATACGTTCCTTTGAGTTTGAAACCAGTGAGTTAAATGTATTCTGCCACTCTAGGCATCTGACTCCAGCTTTTTAATGTTCTTTTTAATTATCTATATCCGTCACCTTACCAAAGATAGTCTAGAATGCGATTTTAAGTTTACAAATTAGAAAATTTTCCTGAGATGGGAAATGTTCTCGTATGGGAGGCCTTTCAATCTCTCCTCCTCTTAAATCCCCATAGATCGTTTAAAACAGCATTTTCAGAGTTACAATTTAAACCAATTTCTGAAGGAGCTCTCCAAACCTCTTCTCCCCTACCATTACCAAAATTAATTAGAATGCATTTTTAAGGCAGCAAGTTGGAAAAATTTCCTGGTGTGGGGCTTCGAGTCTTTCCTTCACGTAGCATCATGAAAATATGATATTAACCTGCGTTTTTAGCGCTACAATTGCAAAAAAATTCCGCCGGAGAACCCCCGAACCTCCCTCTTCTTTACATAATTGGAGATAATATTTGTGTTTTTAAAAGGTTTCAATTTTGAAAAATGAGTGAGAGAAGGGTGATCCTCAGACCCCTTTAATATTACGAAAGACAGAATGCAAATGAGAAAAAATTCCTGGGAAGTTCCTTGAAATCTCTCCATAGACAGGGGAGCGCCACCAAGCCATTTCTCCCCTAACATTACCAGAGATCGTCTAAAATGCGTTTTTAAGACTACAAATTTGAAATTTTTCCGGGGGAGAAACCCCCGGACCCCCTTATTTCGGAGTTAATGTTATAAAGCAAGATATTATCTTTTCCCGGTAATCTAATAAGCAAACTTGATTACTTACAATCAGGTTCTTTTTGTCAATATTTAGATCTATTAAAGGTTTACTCATAAACCAGAATCTGAACCTATCATCTTTGTATGTATTTAAGATACGCTTGAATTAATTAAAGGGCCGCCAGTTCCATTCGTCCCCCTACGTTTTTGATCTCACGATGGATATAAAAAGATATATATATAGCAACAGTTAGACATTTAATTATTTTAAACTTATGTCGCCTAGTGAAAATTCCTTAAAAAATGCTCTGAGTTGGCTGAGATAAATGAAGATGGATGTGATGTTTAATGAGCAATGGATTGGTAATGGAAGATCTGTACCTTGACTTCCGCGATCACCCGACATAACTCCACTGGATTTTTTTTTTCAGGTTATGTTAAAGACAACTTCATTAAAAATCTATTTCCAATACATCCGTTTTAAAGGAAAGAATACAGTTAGCAATCCTTCATGTTACGTCGCGAATGTTAAAACACTTGGAGATAGAACGAGTTCAAGTACAGATTTATGATTCTCCAAGGGACTAACGGGGCTCACGTACAATCAGATTGGAGGCACTTGGAAAACAAAATACTCTTTGAGACCTTAATTCTTTTGGAACAAATTGCAGTTCATTTTATCTGTAAGTACTTTTGGTATTAAGATTTAGAATGGCAAAAATCTTTCTGGGATACGCTTATTTTATTGCAATCTGGTTCCGCAGCGCTCGAACGAGACGACCGGTTAACGGATCTTACTAGAAGCCTTCTTAAATCATTACTTGTGAGCCGATCATGACCGGCCACGACCAGAAACCGGTTGGTGAGACTAGGTGGAAGTCATGGCGAATCAGAAGTCATTCGTTTATATGATGTTTTATGAGATTGTTTGAGCGCATTTGTTTGCTCAAGTAACCGCTAATTCTCCAGAAACTTTCGATAGAACAAACGGAATGAGAACGGCCGGAATCTAACCACTTACGTCATTGACAGTTATGTGATAAACCGGCTGTCCTTTTCGAACGCATGCCTTTTGATGCTGCGTGTTTGTGAATCATAAGATTAAAAACTTAGTAAGGATCCACAGGGGCGTGTCGAACTTAAACTTCTGGGAGAGCGGAAGTTCTTGATTTGCCGAATGGAACTCGAAATTTTGCAGAATAATGATAATTTTGTCGAATGGAACTCCAAATTTTGCAAAATAATGATAATTTTGCCGAATAGAACTCCAAATTTTGCAGAATAATGATAATTTTGCCGAATAGAACTCCAAATTTTGCAAAATAATGATAATTTTGCCGAACGAAACTGGAAATTGTGCAGAATAATGAAAATTTTGCCGAATGGAAATCCAAATTTTGCAAAATAAAGACAATTTTACCGAATAGAACTCCAAATTTTACCGAATCGTCAGACAAAAAGCCCGAATAAGGAAATTTTTGGGAGGTCACAGTTATCTCCCCGTGACCTGCCATCGGGGAGCCCCTGCGGATCCTCACCACCTTAAAAATGTTAACACCATTAATATAAAACGTACAAACAAATTAGAAACAACTGAATCTAGTAACAGATAGCATTTCTTTATTAAACTAGATTTATGCGAGCATGCTCTGTAATAGCGAATCCACTGATCGAGTAACGCTGACGTCACCAACAATGAAACTTGCTCCACGGCATGATAATTTGATAATATTTTTTGGTAATGTTTGACGTGCAGGGAAAGGCTTCATTGTGACTAGGCTGAACTGGATCCGGTAACTTAACTGGTAAAACTAATTTTAGGAGAATGAAGAAACGAAAGGGGCCGTGGTAGCCCGATCGGTAGAGTGTCGGATTCGGGGCCGGAGGGTCCCGAGTTCGAACCTCGATGGTCGAAGACCCACCGTCGTCATTAAAGGGGACTGGGCGACGTTAAATATGCTCGTGGTCTCAATGTTCTCCAAGTAAAACGATACCTCTGTGGTTGCTAGCACCAGGTAGCTATTAGCTCCTGGTCTAGTTCTAAATTCTCATTAACTGTTCGATCCGGTGATGGTGCTGCTATCTATCGGTATAAAAAATAATGGAGGCAAGGCACTTAGTATGCAGTCCTCGACATAAATACAGTTGCAGTCAGTTGTGTCTCGGAATCGGAAGAAACGAAAAGATGGTCAACAATGAACGCTATCTACTGGAGTTCAGGGTTCATCCACTGAAGTAAGAGGGTTGAAATTTCAACGACCAAACTATCATCAAATAGGCAATGGCTTCGTTAAAATGCAGAAACAATTTTCACCCGTCATACCTTGTTTGCGTTCGACGAGCCTCACCGGTCGACCGGTGAGTAACCGGTTGCTAACCGCAGCGTTCTTGAGAGCTACCAGTTAATTGGTTGCTTCCGATGTCGTTTTATGAGCCTCACTGGCTGATCTACCGGTCGACCGCAACTCTAGCTGGTTGTTTGGTTGATGGAACCACGTGACATCTTTGACCAATTACATGTATTTTTCACCTGCGTGTTATTCGTCTGCGTCATGTCTGCGCAAGTAACCGGTGATCAACCGAAAGTGTCCGATGAAGCATTGGTTCGTGAACAACCGGTTAGTAACCGCTGACGTCATTGCTGTCACGTGATTAACCAACCGATCGTGCTCGTCGAACGATCGGCCTTGACGGCCGATTTTCTAGTAAATAATTTTAAAGAACGAATTTGAAAGTTTCCATTTAATCCATCTTTACATATATGTCAGCATAGAATGTTTTTCAAATAAACTACCAATTTAGTACAATACAACGTTTTATTTTAAAAAGCAAAGTGTAAGTATTTTTAGCCAAAAACATCGTTTGTAAGAAACTTCATCTCGGTTAAAAATAGCCAACAATGAAAAATATGAGCCAGAGAAGAAAGAAGCACCGATGTATTTTATTTTTATTACCTCATTTAATTCCATTGCTTAAAGTGCTTGTCGATATTAATTTCCATGCTTTTTAAGTCAACTCCTCAAGCAATTTTCCGCCATTAAGAAGACTTCAAATATGGGAAAATATTTTTTTTTTCCCTCGATTGGGCTCCTCTTGAAGTTTCTTTGAAACTGAAATGGGAATTGATTTTTTAGATTGCATGTCGATTGTGCTTAAAAGTTTGAAAATAAAAGAAAAATGCAGAGAAAAAGAATTGTAAATCATGTTTAAATCGCTGTTATCCTTGAAACGATTGCTTTGCGATCTGCGTTTAAAGAAATACTTATGTTAGAAATGCTTCGTGATAAAAATTATGAATGATTAATTTTCTAACTGAATTGCTTCTGAGTACATTTTAAATTCAAGTTCTCAAGCAAAAGGACGGAATAAATAATTGAATTTTATTTGAAAGGTGTGCTTTTAACTGTAATAATTTATCCATTGTCTTAACTTTTTGTATACTATTGAAGATTCATTAATCCATGATTTGTTTACCCTTTCTAAACACTTTCAACCGACTTTCGAGTAAAAGTAAAAGAGAAAAAAAGCATGGCTTAAGGCATCAAAAATATCACTAAAAACAACACAAAAAAAAAAAAAAAGAAAAAAAAAATGAATTTTGACATCTTGAATTCAGATTATGTTTTTCGCAATCACGAGTGTGTTTATGTAGGCATGTGTGTTTGTGTGAGTGGGGGGGGGGGGGTGTTTATGTGTACGGGGTATGTGTGTTTGTGTCTGTGTGCTGGCATAAGTGTGGGGGGTATGTGTATGTGTGTGTGTGGGGGGGGGTATGTGTATGTGTGTGTAGGCATATGTGTTTGTGTCTGTGTGCAGGCAGGAATGTGTGGGTAGTTGTGTGTTTGTGTGTGTATGTATGCGAATGTGTATGTCGGCATATGTGTTTGTGTCTGTGTGCAGGCAAGAATGCGTGGGTAGTTGTGTGTATGTGTGTATGTATGTGTTTGTGTGTGTAGGTGTATATGTGTGTAGGTGTATGTGTTTGTGTGTGTGTGTATGTGCGCGTGTGGGTGTAGTTGTGTATGTATGCGCGTGTGTGTAGGACATGGATGCAACCTGGAGACGGCTTTCGCTATAGGAGCAGCATCGTGAGGAGCCCGCCTGTCCACGGTGATGGTGCAGAGGGTGGCGGTGGGAAAAATCAAAGGAACGTCAAAAACAGTCAAATGAAAGCAATAAGCAATCGTGATTGCTCAAAAAAAATTGAATTTTGACATCTTGAATTCAGATTATGTTTTTCGCAATCACGAGTGTGTGTGTATGTAGGCGTGTGTATTTGTGTCCAGGTATGAGTGTGTGGGTATATGTGTGCGTGTGCGTGTATGTATGCGTGTTTGTTGGTATGTGTATGTATGCGTGTGTGTTTGTGTCTGTGTGCAGGCATGAGTGTGGGTACGTATGTGTGTGTAGGTGTATGTGTATAGGTGTGTGTAGGTGTATGTGTATAGGTGTGTGTAGGTGTGCGTGCGTATGCGTGCATGTGTGTGTATGTGTGTGTGTAGGGATATGGACGCAACCTGGAGACTGCTTTCGTTAGAGGAGCACCATCGGGAGGTGCCGATCGACGATGGTGCTGCAGAGGCTGGCAGGGGGAAAATAAAA
Organism: Uloborus diversus; assembly: GCF_026930045.1. Lineage (NCBI taxonomy): Eukaryota > Metazoa > Arthropoda > Arachnida > Araneae > Uloboridae > Uloborus > Uloborus diversus. The sequence goes on along the minus strand of NC_072732.1, from coordinate 19,406,086 downwards.
TCATAGGAATTCAAAACAGTCAAATGAGAACAATAAGCAATGCGATTGCTCAAAAAAAAATGTTACTCCAAAAACGCATAAGAGGTAGGGGAATTCTTCCAAGGTTCGCCCGGTCACTCGTTTATGCATGTGAGTAGTGTAGATCTAGAAATCAGTAAGTAGTGTACATCGAAAGAATTACGTAGCGTAGATCTAAAAATCAAGATTCAATTAGTCACGTTTCGGTGAACTTTAAAGGTTTGATGTCACTGGAAATTAGGGGAAGGAATAAATGGAAATGTCTATAAGTATATTTACACTTTTTAAATTAAAATATGAACATTTATTCAGTTAATAATCGCCTAAAAAGAAAGGTTTTTTGAGAGTGTGAAATGCAGTGGATAATCCGTCCCGCGGATAAACCGCCAGTAGATGAGTCACCCACGGCCAATCGGTAGCTTATCTTTACTATAATAAGGCTGAAAGTATATCTGTTTCTATCTCTCTGTGACGCGCATAGCGCCTAGACCGTTCGGCCGATTTTCATGAAATTTGGCACAGAATTATTTTATAGCAGGGAATGTGCACCTCGAAGCGATTTTTCGAAAATTCGATTTTGTTCTTTTTCTATTCCAATTTTAAGAACATTTTACCGAGCAAATTATCACAACGTGAAGGAGTAAATTAAAAAATAATCATAACGTGGAGCCGTTGGCAAGCAAATGAACATAGCGAATTGGCGAGAAATTCATCATCCATTATTTGTAAATATACAGCCGAAGCAAACGACCTTTTAATTTTCAACTACGCGCAAAGCCGTGCGGGTACTACTAGTTATATATATATATATATATATATATATATATATATATATATATATATATATATATATATATATATATATATATATATATATATATATATATATACATTTATATATATATATATATATATATATACATTTATATATATATATATATATATATATATATATATATATATATATACATTTATATATATATATATATATATATATATATATATATATATATATATATATATATATATATATATATAAAATCGACGCAATTTTCTCAACACAATATTCTTATCCCTACTGTAAACATCACCTCTCTTAGAAAACCCTAAACTCAGAGTGACTTTCATAAATTTTCCTCAACTGTCTCTTCTGCAGCCATCGTCTGATACTCGAGAGCAAAATTGAGTGATTTGTGTCTCTCTTACGCCTCAGGTTTCCGCAAGAGAGCGCCCCATTAAACTCCAAGTGAGAAAACGCGAAAGCTCAAAAAGAAGCCTTCACCTTCTCAACTCCACATCGTAAAAACTGGAGTTTTCCTCGAAAAAGAGAAAATTCGGACGAATTTTCATATTCATGAGGGAAGAAAAATATTTCATAAATATATTTTTCCTCCTTTAAAATTCCTTTGATATGATAAGGGATCGATAGAATACAGCTTAGGATGATCAGAAAATTTTATTTTCTTAAATTTTTAAAAGTTTTTTAACACTGAAATTACGGCGTTTTTTGCATATCTAGAAATACGGCGCGGGCCATTTTGAGCTTCGTATAAGAAATATGCGTAATGGAGTAGTTTCCAAAAATTTAAAAGTATTTTTTCTGAAAGAGCATGTTTAAAAACGTAGGAACTGACCATTTTTTAAATAATTTGCTTGAGTTTAATATTTAAAAAAAAAAAAAAACTTAAATCGGTGCACTTTTATTATTTATATTTCTGCCGATGACATCACAAATGATGAAATGCCATTCTGTGTTGCCATTCACAGGGCAAAATATTTAATTCGTATCTTTACTCACTGGTATTGGCAACGATTGGGTTGATAGCAAGCGTAGAGCGCAATATTAATTCGCTTCTTGATTATCATAACGTGGAAACGTGGTAAAAAGATGCGCCAAAATGCAGCATTTGTGACGTCATCAAGACCACGCCTTGTTTGAAAAATCGGACGTTTAAAAAAATTAATCAAAAAAAAATTTTTTTGGGGGAAAATGAAAGTATTTCCTGGGCCTATGTTATTATTTTTGTTTATTCTATCAATTTCAGTGACTAAAACTACTTTTGACTGAAGGAAACAACACCATTTCTTACATATTGCTCTTTTATTTATTGAAGTGACATAAATAAACTATTTTATAATAATTAAAAATCATTTTAAAAGATACAGATAATCTCAAGTACATAATGAAGATGTATTTTTTTTTTTTTAATTTAATACTTTTAACATTCTGTTGAAATATGTGGTTGTTTTAGTGACTTTAAATTGCTTTTTAAAAACAGACGGTAAAATGAATGAATATATGTTTGAAAATTTTCTCTGAAAAATGTTTAAGCCCAGATAAACAAATACATTAGAATGAACTTTCATTTACTAAGACAAAATCCTGGAATATTCGTCTGCGAAGAAATTTATACACAAGTTTGTATTGCTAATAAGTAAGTACACTTTGTGTGAATACACCGCCTTTTTGCACGTTACATGTCATGTTTTTTGTTGACGTCGGATATTGTAGAATGCTGATAAGTTGGAACCATAGACTAATAATAAGAGTGGATCGAGCTTTCCAAGACTTGCTGACGAAAAAAATTGGTTCATGGATACATCACGTGACTGGTGGAAGGCTTGGCGAAAACTTTGGCAACATGGTTGCAAGATGGCAACGTTATCTATAGTTTGACACTCGACATGTATTTTAAGACGTAATGTGTTTTCATTATAATTTTTTCCAGATGCAGAGATTGAACTGTTTTTTTTTTTTTTTAGTTATGCATTATTTATTTTTATGCATTTAGTTAGACATTAGTAATTAGTTTTTGATCACAGTTTTCAGTAACTTTTATTTCATTTGGAACTGCTACGTCTGCGTTGGCGTGAACGTAATGGCGTAAAAGTTTTGCGTTAACCATAGACTAATAATAAGAGTAGACCGAGCTATGGCAACCCTTTTGCTGCTCATAAACCAAATCATGTGACTGGTGGATATCCTAGCAACAGCGGGCGTTGATCGTAGCAGACGATCAACGCGCGAGAAATAAAATAAAATTGATGGAACACGGAAGAATGATCTTTTATGGAGTCCGATTTGTAAATGTGTTATTCTAAGTTGTAAATATTTTGTTAATATAGCGAGTTTTTTGTTTAGATAGTATTGTGCATTTTCTTTATTCAATTTCAATAACTCTCTAAGCAATTAAAGATGCAAGCGACCAAAAACAATCGACAAACGGTAAGATTTTTACCTTCAATTTAAGATACCGATTAGTACATTTTTGCGTTAACGCAAAACGTTTACGCCATTGCATTTACGCCAACGCTGACGTAGCAGTTCCGAATGAAATAAAAGTTACTGAAAACTGAGATCAAAAACTAATTACTAATATGTCAAAATAATGCATAACTAAAAGAAAAACAGTTCAATCATCTCTGCACCTGGAAAAAAAATTATAATAAAAACACATTACGTCTTAAAATACATGTCGAGTGCCAAACTATTAGATAATCCTGCTATCTAGCAACCATGCTGCCAAAGTTTTCGCCAAGCCTTCCACCAGTCACATGATGTATCCATGAACCAATTTTTTCATCAGCAAGTCCGGGAAAGCTCTGTCTACTCTTATTATTAGTCTATGGCGTTAACACAAAAATGTACTAATCGGTATCTTAAATTGAAATTGTAGGTAATAATCTTACCGTTTGCTGATTCTTTTTGGCCGCTTGCGTCTTTAATTGCTTAGAGAGTTATTGAAATTGTCTAAAGAAAATGCACAATACTATCTAAACGAAAAACTCACTATATTAACAAAATATTTACAACTTAGAATAACAAATTTACAAATCGGACTCCATAAAAGATGATTCTTCCGTGTTCATCAATTCTATTTATTTTATTTCTCGCGGACGTTGGTTGTCTGCTACGATCAACGCCCGTTGTTGCTAGGATATCCACCAGTCACATGGTTTGGTTTATGAGCAGCAAAAGGGTTGCCATAGCTCGGTCTATTCTTATTATTAGTCTATGGTTGGAACAGTTACAAGCTCCGCAACTGACGCAACTTAATGTTTTTGCTATTTAGATGTAGTTGGTTCGGCGATATTCTAAGTGTACTGTAAGTTTTTTTTAATGATGACTAATTGCTTTTAGAAAAAGACTTTATAAACTATTTACAAATATTTACATTATGATTCCAGTAATCATTTACAGATAACCAATATAGCTGTTCAAATTTTAGGGACCAATACCCTGTTGTAAAAGAAAGCTATGCTCTATTGCAGGAGCTCTGCAAAAACAACAACCACATTCCGAGCAAGTCGGCGAACAAGCTAAAACCAAAACAGCGCTTGGCGCGCATGCTGCGTTGAGTTGTTTTTCGGTGGCTCGCAGACGATTTCTATAGTTCGCTAAACAATCAAGGCTTATCTGTAGCGTAATGACGCAACAGTAGTAATTTATATGCTATCGAGAAAATATATTCTAATTGAACTTTTTAAGTGTTTGGTCTTCATCCAAAGCCTACAAGAACTTGTTTTTGGTTAAGTCTAAAATGACCAAATCAACCTGCATAAGTAAGATAAGTCTCTCCCTTTTCCTTTGGATTATTTTTTGTCACAGACATGTGAAAGATAATATAAGCTTCTGGTTTTACGTTGTTAAAATATTCAATACTTGTGGTACCCGCACGGCTTTGCCCGTATTATTAAAATTAAAAGGTCTTTTGGTTCGCCTGTATATTTACAAACAATGTATGGTGAATTTTCTCGCTAATTGGCTTGTACCCATGTTACGGTTCCACGTTATGATAATTTCGTAATTTACTCGTCCATCTTATGAGAGTTTTGTTCTTAAAATTGGAATAGAAAAAGAACCACATCAAATTTTTGAAAAATCGCTTCAAGGTGCACAGCCTCATTCTACAAACTAAATTTGTGCCAAATTTCATGAAAATCGGCCGAACGGTCTAGGCGCGATGTGCGTCACAGAGATCCAGACATCCAGACATCCTCCGGACAGAGAGACTTTCAGCTTTATTATTAGTAAAGAAAAAGTTAAATTAAAATTCATTTAGTTATTTGAATGAGTTTTGTAACAATTAGAGAAAGACGACCAGCTGAGAGGAATTAAACGATCAGGGCGCTATTTTGTCAGAGCCCAATAGTTATTAACCAGCAGCAAGTTGTGATAGAAAAAGAATTTGACGTCTCAGCTCCACGCACTGAAAATTACCAAAATCTTTGTAATTATGAAAAGGTGCTAGAAATTTTCTACTGTTTATTTGTTTACCTTATTCTTTACGAAATGTATCGTAACACGAATGTAATCTTTTAAGACTTAATTTTTATTTTATAGCAATATGGGAGGCATATCCTTTCAAATGAAATCCTTTTTAACACGCTTTTATTAGCTTCACCTGTATGTATGTATGTATGTATCTTGTAACGGAATCTTGCAGCTCAAATTTCGCCCACTTCCTGCGATCGGATTCTTTTGAAATTCGGCACGCGACCTCAGACCCGATGACAATGCAATATTCTATAATCAAATTAATTAATTAACTCTTTTCATTGTTAGTTTCCTCCAATTTTAATCAATATTTTGGCATGAATCCAACAATGTGAAAAAGGAAAAATTAAAAAAAAAAAAATACATTAAAAAATGATCGCAAAAATTACTTAAAAATATCTACAAAAACCTTTAATTTTCTGCATCAGACAAAATTTGTTCCAATGTTCCAAGATAATTAGAACATGAAATATAACTGTTTTTAACTAATTTCATGCCAAAATTTAGGTGAGCCTTCAACTGGAAATTCATTGCTGATCAGACCACTGTTGAACAAAACTTTTATTCAAATGCATCTCAAATTTTCAAAGTAATATAAATATGATTTCCGCAAACATACATCGATGACTCACAGTAGCTTCCCATCGCGGTGCTCTTGTCTTAACTTTAAGATATTACCTCGCACTCGTTTTATAAATAATTTCGTCGCCTGATAATTCTCCAACATAAGACTAAAAAACAGAAAAATAAAATAATAGTTTAAAAAACTAAAAAAACACGCTTTCGTAGCAAAAATGAACTAAAAAGTGAAAAATAATCTTTGGGTGATAGTAGTTGACCAATCACTTAATTTTAATGTAATACAAAAAAGCGTGGGGGGGCTTCTTATCAGTTGTCTTGAACTTCTTCCATTTGTTGTCCATGCAAAAATATACAAAGACAGCACCCCACGCTTTTTTGTATTACATTAAAATTAAGTGATTGGTCAACTACTATCACCCAAAAATTATTTTTCACTTTTTAGTTCATTTTTGCTACGAAAGCGTGATTTTTTAGTTTTTTAAACTATTATTTTATTTTTTTCTTTCACGTTTGGAACTGACTCGTGTATAAATTCCTCTCTACGACTGTTCTTTCCCGCCGTTTGCTCGAACTGAAAGCACTTCGAATGATGATCATTCCCTGGAGTTGAGTAGTTCTCATCCTCTTATCCGGTCTGAGTTTCCCGAGGAGCACTTTATTAATTCCACGGAGAAAGGAAGAAAAAACATTGCGCCAAAAACTTAAACCTTTTTAGCTTTGTCCCATAAAATTCGAGAGCATTTCTATGCATTCAAAGAAGAAGAAAATGTAAGAGAAAATGAAAACCGAATGAGTTATGATTCCACTGAGTTTGCACACTATTTTGGAACCGATAATAAAATGGGTAACTTTTTAAAACTGATTGTTGGTTCTGTCATATTATTAGTTGTACTTTAGCGGTTGACAAGTATTTTCTAAAGCGATTGTTATTTCTGGAAGCTTCATTGAAATGGCTCTTTTTGAAATTTTTGTTTTTATGCAAGCAACTAGTGGTACCCGCTCGGCTTTGCCCGTAGTTGAAAATTAAAAGGTTATTCGGTTCGCCTGTATATTTACAAATAATGGATGACGAATTTCTCGCCAATTGGCTATGTTCATTCGCTCTCTCATTCCACGTCATGATAATTTCGTAATTTACTTGTCTATCTAATGATAATTTTGCTCCGGAAAATGTTCTTAAAAGTGAAATAGAAACAGAATAAAATCGATTTTTCGAAAAATCGCTTCGAGGTGCATACCCCCATGCTACAAACTAACTTTGTGCCAAATTTCATGAAAATCGGTCGAACGGTCTAGGCGCTATGCGCGCCACAGACATCCAGACATCTAGACATCCTGACAGAGAGACTTTGAGCTTTATTATTAGTAAAGAAAAGAAGATGATTGCATCTCATGGTTTTCTGAGATGAGTCTAAAACTACACCACGTAGAGCATAATTACAACTCTTGCTCAAAGTTATTGACTCAGGCGTTTTAGAGTAGTTGACCTAAAACATTGGTTATTTCTGTTTCACAATATCAACTTTGAGACCGCGTAATTGAAAAAGTTTATTAGTTGCCATGGGTTTCTAACCTGGACCTTAAACTACACCACTCGGACTATAACTACAGCTGTGTCCCAAAGTTGTTGACCCGTCGCGCATAAAGTTATCGACCTTTAAACTTGGCCATTTTTAAAAATTCATCGATTTTGAGACCGTTCATTTACCTAAGCCAAGAAAAACCAATGCTACTTTTTGTTTTTCTTAGTACTATTCTGTGATGAGTAGTTAATTATATACTTATTTCCGGGGGTTACTCACGGTTTTAGCAGATAACCGGGCCCAAACAAGGCAGAAAAAGTAAAAAAAGTAGCAGTTTCAACTGACCTTTGCCCTCAAAGCCATGAGTGAGCCACTAAAATATTTATACTAGAATGTACCTAGTATCAAGTAGTATTCCCATTTAAAAGAATTGGCTTGGTTCATAATTGCTTTTGAAGCAAAGCAATCATATATTTAGCTCTTTTTTTCTCACGACCTTAGACTTTGACCTCCCGTAGAGGGCCAACAATTCAAATTTGAGAGGAAAGAAGCTTCACTTTTTAACCGACTTCAAAAAGGAGGCGGTTATCAGTTCATACCGTATGTATGTTTTTTTTTTGTTTGTCCACTCATAGCGTCTCACCTAGTGAACCGATTTTGATGATTCTTTTTTTAATGGATAGAGGATGGCTCAACTTAGGTCCCATTACTTTGTTTGACCATATTTGTTCTTTAGAAAAAAAGTTATGGGCAAAAAACAGTAAATTTCCCTATTAAATGATTAAAATGATATTGTAGCGAAGTTCGCACTTTTCATCCGTGGATAACAGTGGCTCAGTGGTAGAATTCTCGTCTCCCACACGAGCAACCCGGGTTCAAATCCCGACTAGGACAAAGTGAATTTTACTAAAATTTCGTTTCTACTGTTTTCCGTATTTTCTCGAATGTTCTATTAATTTCTGTATCTTTTCAAGTCTTGAAAGTTCCAGTACTTTTTCAAGTTGTATATAAGGAGATGTAACGTTCATTCGTGGTTCTGAATAAAGATCTCGAGTTGAGACTAACGAGTATTCGCTTCATTTGGCTTTCACATTGTCTTCGCTATCTTCATCTACGCGACAATATGAAACTCATTGTTATAAAAGTTTGGTGCCATATAACTGTAACATTAATAGTAATTGTAATGATAATTTTGAATAAAGGCTTTTCTAAAGCAATGCAGTGATATAGAGCCGCACTTCTTACTAGGTAACTTCTTACTTTTACTGAAATATCTACATTTACACTAAAAAGAATGAAATAAAAAAATTTTGAAAAAAAAATAGAACCGACTTCAAAATTGCTCTAAAAAGTGAAAAATAATTTTATTCTTTAAACACCATCGATAATACTTTTAAACATAATTTTTGAAGTTGGCGCAAAAACAAAAAGTAAAATCCATTGTAACCATGCTTCGTTCATATTTTTATCAAAAAATCATCCAAACTTAGGAACGAAACATTTATATCGTTACTCAAATATGCTGTCATCAATGCGTAATGCATGTGGTAGTGAAGAAACTAGACGTGGTTAAATTTATACTTGTAGTTGAGTTATGGCTGTGAATGATTTTATCGATCGTTTTTGCACCAACTTCAAAAATTATGTTTAAAAGTATTATCGATGGTGTTTAAAGAATAAAATTATTTTTCACTTTTTAGAGCAATTTTGAAGTCGGTTCTATTTTTTTTTCAAAATTTTTTTCTTATTACATTGCTAGTAAAATACAGTGACCTCTCACTTATACGCGACCAAAGGGGACAACGAAATTTGCGCACAAGTGAAATTCGCGCATAAGTGGAAAACCCCAAATATAAGCTTAAATACAGTAAGTTCATATCAACAGTTATAGTAATACTAATAGTACACTACTGATACTAATGAATAAATACGCACATAATTTCCATTTACCACGCTTCACCACGTCTTTTAGGAAGGTCAACCTTTTCGCATGTAACCCGTTCTTCTTTCTCGATGTCAATCACAAGACTAACTGCACCCCCAATCGCACACTTGCGCGAAAAAAACGCGTTCTTGGAAACATTTTGAACACTGGAATAAAGGTGTATGAAAGCATTCCAAGAGACATCAAGAAGGGTACAAATCTTCCGATAAGCAAAGCGTAAATAGGCGATTTAACGAAAACTTGAAAATTTTTTATCGCGCATAAGTAAAAGGTGCATTTTAGGTTTCGCGTATAAATGAACAAGAGGTAACATTGTCTTCCTATATCGCTGGCCGAGCCCGTGAGAAAAACGCGCATAAGTGAAAAACGCGTATAACAGAGGTCGCGTATAAGCGAGAGATCACTGTATCCTAAAAGTTTCAGGAAAATTGAAGGTGTGAACTATCAGGCCCCCATTCACTTTGTCCAGCTTAAAAAAAGACTTTTAATCAGTGCTGCTACCTGTCATTTCCAGTTCTCGAATGAGGTGTGTTGCGTGATCGGTGGGGGTCATTGTGACCGATTCCCATGACGACGATCCACCCCCTGATCAATGCATGGAATGGTAGTAACGAAATTCGAACCTCCCACCCACCTTAGGCGGAAGTTTTCTTCAACTTTCCGATTCTAACCAACTGTGGAATCGGATTCAGGAGATCGATAGAAAGAACGATATTTGTGTCGCTGACGACAAATCTTTGCTGCTGATTGAATACCCGACGAACAGTGAGGTATTTTGGGCCGACAAGCACTTTGTATATTCCGTGTTACTTTGAAAAATTACTCGCTTATCGATATTACATAACTACTTTTCTTTAAGTAGCAATTTTAAGTCGCGTTCAAATAGGATATTTGATTAACTTTGGGGGGGGGGGAGGGTACATTTTCTTCCTTTCTTTTTAATGGGGATGCGTTAACTGTTCAGTTTATTGCAGATCTAGTGCAATCCCCCGATACGATATACAGTCTTACATGTGCTGCCATTAAGGCACGGATATCAACGACATGGGTAATTTTGACGCCCAGTTTCCCGTCACCTTGGCTCACTTCCCTCTGATTTGAGTTGGAATACATTCTGAAAACTACTATGAAAGCAACCCAACTCCACTAAGCGTCAATCATCCTTCCCTATTAACCCAAAAGATGTTAGCATTGTCAAGCTCATGCCGCAACCTAATCTATGTCGCTCCTGAGGGCGCCTCAATGGAAAGTCATCATGACCTTGCAAAAATTTCCGTATTCGGTAAATTTTGACTGATGTTTCGGCAAAAGTATCATATTTCAGCAAAGTTTGGACTTCCATTTGGCAACATTTTCATCATCTGCAAAATTTTGAGTTCCATTCGGCAAACTGAGAATTTCTTCTCGTAACGAGCTGATGTGTGCATCACATGACTTCCTTTTACTCCAATTTTAATGTCATTTCCCCATTATTGGCAATTTTAATGTGATTCAATGGTTTACTCTCTAAATATCACCAACAGTGGCCAAATTGAAACCAGATTTAAAAAAAAAAGAAAAACGCCAAATTTGTCTCGAAGTTGGCGACAAAACTTGGCGACCAAAAGACTGGCGATATATCGCCAAGTGTCCGCCAAATTATAATACCACTTGAGTTTACATCGAAACTAGCAATGATTTCCCCCCAAAAATGGGCAAAAGACCCCCTTTGGAGCATCCGAATGCAACTAAAAAGAAAGGTGCACAACCAGATCCATCTAGAAGTCTAAGTACTAAATTTCAACTTTCTAGGACATTCCGTTCTTGAGTTATACGACATACATACACACATACATACGTACATACAGACGTCACGAGAAACTCGTTGTAATTTACTCGGTTATCGTCAAAATGGATATTTCGGGTATCTGTACGTTCCTAGGCATATATCGACGTTTGGTCGGGTTAAAAAATAAACTCAACATTCATTCGGGGGTGAGCAAAATGGAAATTAAGGCCGATTTTGGAGTGAAAATTTTTTCGCCAGTGCAATACTTCCTTTTTTTTGTAAAAGGAAGTAAAAATGAGTTCCGGGCGCCCCTGGTCACCCTATATACACGATAGGATCTAAAAGTAAAGAGCCTTTGCGTGAAAAGACAGATTTTTGTGTTGATCGGTACAACTGACGAATAGTTTTTAAAATTGGCACCTCCTGCAACAATGTATTTCTGTAGGCGGTTTTTCCAGGACTCAAAAGCATCTCTTAAGTCCTGTTGCGGGATATCTGTAAAGGCTGCCTTGACATGTGTTTGGATGTCCTTGATGGAGTCGAAACGTTTTCTTTTCAACGCTGATTTTAATAGTGGAAACAAGAAGTTAGGAGGCGACAACTCAACACGGGAACGTTGACTCGGACCTTTTTAAGTCAGAAGTCCCGGCACAAGTTTCGCGCAGACTTTCCGCATGTGCAACTCCTCCGTAACAGGGGCGGCAAATAGGGGGGTCGAGAGGGGGCGGTCGCACCCCCAAATTTTTAAGAGGAATGATAAAAAATGAGCAAATTGAATTTACGTAAATCGCAAATCAATGTTCAAGAAAGCCAATCTTGCTGGTTCTCCGTAATGATTGATGAAACTCGACACATTTTCAGACATGAGCAAGTTTTTTCCGTTTTTCTTAATTATTAGAAATTCATTAAGCCTTTACCGGTCTTTTAAGAACAGGAAAAAGTGAAGAATCCTAGTTAATTTTAACTAAAGACGTAATTTCCTCATATAGGGTAAATATCTCGTTCTTCTGTGCTCTATGTAATAATTGTTATGAGAGTTTGGGGAGTGGTGTGGCTGCACGATTTTCACAATAAAATGCCTTGGTATTTTGCATTGAGTATTACGCTCACATTTTAAGTGTGTCTTTTTAATGAGTGTTAATCACTTTCTTCTGCTAGAAACGCATTTCAGCTGTTCAATGCATGGAATGCTTTTATAGATACTGTTTAAAAATGCATACTATTTTTGAAAAAAATATCTCACATCAACAAATATCTTTTCTGGGGGCTCTTTAACTATGCAATCTCCCCCAATATCATAATTACTTGCTGTTAGCCAATATGTGTTTTGTTCCATACTAAATTTTAAAAACTCGACACCATGAATGAAATGCTGAAATGCCGCCCCTGCTCCGTAACAATGTGTTGCCCCGTTGTCTCCGATAATTCCAGGGCTTTTGCCACTAGGTAGATACTCAAACGCCAGTCCGTGTTCGAAGACTCAAATTCGTTGCACATTCACGTCAGTACGGGGTGACTACGGGCATCTAGACAGGAGCTCGTCAGTCCCCACTTCCCGGCCTTACGAAAGGCCTCATACTACTTTCCTACTTTGTGAATAGAACAGATACTCTGTCTCAAAAGCCTATTGAAGCATTTCGAACGTTTGGGAAGGAAACTGGAAGCAAAATTTGATCGCTCTGAGTTGCTCTGACGAACTGCCCATATCGCCATGTCACGCATCATCTTATAGGCTTATAGGGTCAATGGTACCGCTCCGAAAGCTGTGAGGCAACCGACCTGCGTTGCGCTGTCAAGACAACAGCCCCCATCACCGTCGCTGTCAAGCCAACAGCCCCCATCACCGTCGCTGTCAAGCCAACAGCCCCCATCACCGTCGCTGTCAAGCCAACAATCCCCATCACCGTCGCTGTCAAGCCGAGTGAGCTGCAGGGTGCGCATACGTCAGTATAACTTCAGGCTCATTACTTTTGGGTCATTCCTTGTATGACTTCCCACGCTTCTCTGTTCTGAATCAGATCAGATCCATGAGGTTGTTCGCCTTAATCAACTTCAAGACAGAAGCAGGTCTCTTCAGTAGATCCTCGCGTACCAAACCAACACAAAAAATCAGATGTTTTGCAGTGACCTCTTCAGTATGACATTTGGTACAAATTTGGAAAGTCCTATTACCTTGGGAAAATCTGAGGGTTTTTCGATGACCTGTGCTCAAGCGCGCTAAATCAGTTTGATCTCTCCTGTCACCCTCAAATCCATTGGAAGAAGCAGGACCCTCGCAAAAATACCATGGATGCTCAGGAGGTACATCTCCAAGAGCTGTTTATAGTAGCCTTGCATCTGGAGTATAGTTCAAGGTACGTCAGAGGATCCCCACTATTCTGAGTCATAGTAGAGCTCTCTTTCGCCAGTCCATCCGCAATATCGTTATACAGTCGAACCTGTTTATCTCGAACCTGCCTATCTCGAAAACCTCTCTGTGTCGAAGTTTTTCATTTTCCCTGCACATAAAGCATTAATTGAATGTTTCCCCCCATGTTTGTCTCGAATGAAATTTTCTGAAAACCTGCGTAACTCGAATTTCGACTAAAGTGTCTTTCTTGAATTCCATCCCCAACGATCTTTATTGACTGGAATTTGGAGACAGAAAGCATTTTTCTTAATATTAACAGTCACATAATCCTCCAGAATTAAAACTTTATGTACAAAAAGCAAGTTTTCCAGCAATTATATCCATTCTGAAACTGAGAGGAAGGGGACATTGTTGATTAGTAAAATTGCTTCCAAAGTTTTACTTTCGAGTCATTGCTCCAATTACTTGTTTTTAGAACTTTTTTTAAAACCTCTGTATCTCAAAACCTCCATATCTCGAATTTTTCTTCTCTCCCGTAAAATTCGAGATAGACAGGTTCGACTGTATCTCAAATTCACATGAGATGGAATCCATTGTTAATGGAGGTCACAAGGACCGGACAGACTCTTGAATTTTTTTAACAATTCTTATTCCCTTTTGATCTGCAATGATTCTCCAATTTTGCAAACATTGGATTGAACTGCGGCTGTCTGATAGGATCCATGTCTCTCTAGGGTAACGTTGCTTAGCAATATAATCCAAAGCCGTGTCAATGGCGATCAATTCAGAGCAAAACACGGTGCAGTAATCAGTGTTTCTACTGTTACAAATTCTGTAAATAGTAATTATTGTAGTAACGTAACCTGTAAATAGTTTCCCGTAATGAATATACAACCCCTATACATTCGGTTAAAGTATACGATCCCCCTATTTCTTTTTTGTTCATTGATAAAATTTGATAACGGTCTACTATTTTCGAGAAGCGTTTGAAATCTTGTGGAATATTTGAGAGATTTCTTTCGATGTTTATAAAAGCGTCCCGCGTGATAAAAAGTTAGTTTCGATTGAGAATTCGTACTGAGAGTGTATTAGCTCTGTTTATTGCGAGGCATTTCGCTGTGTTGTTTTCGTATTTGGAAGTAAATACGTGTGTAACCGTTGAGTTTACGGTGTTGAGTGATATTTGCTTAATTGCTGATGATTAATTTAGCAGTTGTTAACGATTTCTTCTGTACATAGTGTAAATAAAGCTCCTGTGTTTTTATCAAGAACTGTGTCGTCCTTTCAAGAAAGTTGGAAGTCTCGCCGGATCCGTTACACTACGTTTAAGAGATATTTCTTCATATCCAGACAACAACAAAATATGGTTTCTGGATTTGCCCAATGCAAATTATGATCATCCTCCATTTCTCGGTCACTTTTAAAGAATTTTTCAACTACCCTTTTGTCTATTCTATTCTCGAGTCTACATTTTTCAAAATATGTATTTTTTATCAAATACACTTCATCTTTCTATGTAAGCACTCTCTAAAAATCATTCGATTAAAAGCAGCTAACTATCGATTCTCTCTTTGTTCCGCCCCGAGGACCGATTTCTCCCGCTAATCTATTAAATGCCGTAATCCACTTAAATGCCTTCGAATGAAATGTCGATTTCGAAAGCTATGAGAAATATATATAAAAAAAAGGATACTTTTATTAAGGATAGCATCGTAAAAAAGAAAAAGCCTTATTGATCCATAACTCCTCAAGGACTTCGTAATGGCCATCGATTCCACTGTAATAACGTTTCGACTGATTTTTAAGGGGAAATCTTATTTCTTTTTTCATAACTCGTTTTATCTCTTTTATGGTATAGTTGTTGCTGTGTTCCATTTCTTACAATAAATCTTTTCAAAAGTAGAACTTCGTTTTCAACTTTTGCAATGCGTTTATACACTGCTTGACAGTTCTTATGGAACAAGTGATTTATGCAAATTTGTTCCGCAGACAACTGGCCAATGGAAATAAATTCAAGTTCAGATATCGTGTTGGATCAAGACTGTATAAAAGACAGTGCATACAAACTCAAGATTCGTACGAAAATTCACGTTGTTTGGTGTTTAACAAAAATTAGTGCTGTATGTTAAAAAAAGGTTTTTCTCTGAAATTCTGTTTTGAACTTGAAACATTATATACTAGTGGTACCCGCACGGCTTTGCCCGTAATTGAAAATTAAAAGGTCATTCGGTTCGTCTGTATATTTACAAATAATGGGTGACGAATTTCTCGCCAATTGGCTATGTTCATTCGCTCTCCCATTCCACGTCATGATAATTTCGTAATTTACTCGTCCATCTTATGATAATTTTGCTCCGAAAAAAGTTCTTAAAATTGAAATAGGAAAAGAACAAAATCGAATTTTCGAAAAAATCTCTTCGAGGTGCACACCCCCATGCTACAAACTACCGTTGTGCCAAATTTTATGAAAATCGGCAGAACGGTCTAGGCGCTATGCGCGTCACAGAGATTCAGACATCCAAACATCCAGACAGAGGGACTTTCAGCTTTATTATTAGTAAAGATATATATACCGTTGGATATAGAACATCCAATCCTGAGGATGTCCCGACAGACTGAAAAAGCATTAAAAGTCAGCGAAGCGAGCAGGGGTTGGAGCCGCCTAGTTCATATATTATTTTCTGTATCAAAACAGCACTAGTTTAATTAGAAAGAATTTATTGTGCGTGTAACCTATTTCTGACATGGTTCAAATTTGGCTCAAGTGGCAGGATCACTTAGAGACATGCTAAAAATGCATTTTAAATTGTTTTTATAATTGTTTTTTCTTAATTTTGGATGACTATTAAACACTTTACGTATTTTTTATTCATTTTTATGCTAATATTTTAGGTACTTTTCGTCAGTTTTATGCCATTTAAATTTTTGTTGTAATGGGGTCGTTTCCAAAATTTTAAAAAGTATTTTTTTCTGAAAGAGCATGATTAAAAACATAGGATCTGACCATTTTTTAAATAATTTATTGAAGTTAATATTAAAAAAAAAAACTTAAATCGTTGCGCTTTCAATGTTTACACTTCTGTCGTGTGACATCACAAATGATGAAATACCATTCAATGTTGCCATTCACGGTCCAAAATATTTAATTCGCATCTTTACTCACGTGTATTGGCAAGGATATGGTTGATAGCAAGCGTAGAGCGCAATTTTAATTCGCTGCTTGATTATCATAACGTGGAAACGTAGTAGAAAGATGCGCGAAATTGCACCATTTGTTACGTCATAAAGACCACGCCTTGTTTGAAAAGTCGGATATTTTAAAATATTAATTAAAAAAAACTGTTGGGAAAATCAAAGTATTTTCTGGGTCCATGTAATTTTTTTGCTTATTCTATCCATTTCAATGACTAAAAGTAGTACTTTTGACTGAAGGAAACCACCCCATTCAAAGTTGCACTACTTTTATCAAAATTATTTATCATACATAACATTTCTGATACGGCTCAAATTTGTCAGTAGATGCAATAACACTTCTTTATCTTTATTACTAATAATAAAGCTGAAAGTCTCTCTGTCCGGAGGATGTCTGTAGGATGTCTGGATGTCTGGATCTCTGTGACGCGCATAGCTCTTAGACCGTTCGGCCGATTTTCATGAAATTTGGCACAAAGTTAGTTTGTAGCATGGGGGTGTGCACCTCGAAGTGATTTTTCGAAAATACGATGTGGTTCTTTTTCTATTCCAATTTTAAGAACAAAATATCATAAGATGGACGAGTAAATTGCGAAATCATCATAAACGTGGAACCGTAACATGGGCGCAAGCCAATTGGCGAGATACGAAACTATCATAACGTGGAACCGTAACATGGGTACAAGCCAATTGGCGAGAAGATTCACCATACATTATTTGTAAATATACAGGCGAACCAAAAGACCTTTTCATTTTTCTACTACGGGCAAAGCCGTGCGGTTACCACTAGTTATAAATATTTTTTCTTAATTTTTGATGATTATTAAACACTTTACGTATTTTTTATACATTTTTATGCTAATATTTTAGGTACTTTTCTTCAGTTTTATGCTATTCAAATTTTTGTTGTAATTCAAAGTTGCACTCCTTTTATCAAAATTATTTATCATACATAACATTTCTGATACGGCTCAAATTTGTCAGTAGATGCAATAACACTTACAAAATATAAGAGGGCTGTTAAAAATAGAGAAACTGGGAATCAAAGTTATCCCGAATGACCATAGCTCGCAGAGACAGATAAAGTGTCATAAACGTCACAAGCTCTGACCACTTCCGCGGCAATTAAACAGCTATCATAAGCTCCGATCCGGCAGGCTTGAATCTCTACTTCACCCAAATCCACGGCACTTTTAAATCTTAATGTGTATATCTCGACCTTTACGTCAGAGATTCCCTCGTAAAACCGCCTTTTTACTGCGGGCCGTTTCGCTCGTAACCGTCCATACCCCATCTGCGCCCGATATTCCAAGCTTAAGTTCCTTCCAGTGATTGTTCGACCTAAGGCCCCTATAGTGGAGGAGCCGACGCATCCGCCATTTTGGAGCAAACTTGATCCAGTGCTTCGTAGCGTTAGCATTGCTGCTGATTTTTACATTTCTTTAGCATGTGTTAAATTGAGTCAGATGGGTGGTTGTTCGGCTGTTAATTGTGTAAACAGCTCCAAAAAAAGATTTCAGCTCTTCAGATTTCCAGCAAACGCAGAAAGAAAAAAGAAATGGATAAATAATAGCCCGCGAAGTGACTGGCAGCTTGGAAACGACGCCAACTGTTTCCAAAATTTCGCCAATGTTCACCTTGGCTCTCCGACTCTCTCGTTCTCTGTTTGGCGAAGGATTCCCAGTAAAGGTAGCTTTCTCTGTTATACGCTTGCTCCAAAATGGCGGATGCGTCAGCCTCTCCAGTTATAGGGGCTCTAGTTCGACCAAAACACGTCTCAACTCGTTTTATGACGAGGGAGACCCCATTTTCGTGCGCTTTATTGGTTTAGTTGGATGATCCCAGAAACTGTATGTATCTACCTGATATTGGTATCCTGTGGTCTGGGAATGGTGGTTATAATAGTTTGATAACTTCCATTTGGCGATTTGTTTTTCATCATATGTGGGACAAACAATGGTGAAAAAAGTATCACCAGTGCAGTTCAGAGTTCATTGAATATCACATGGAATAAAAGTATTTTTTCTTTTTCTGAAAGAGCATGCTTATTTTTAACTTGACTATTTTTAAAATAATATGATATTTTTTAACAATTATTTTAATCGGTGCGCAGATTCAATTTTATTTTTTCCACTTCAGCGCATGACATCACAAGTGTGATGAAATGCCATTCACTGAGGCCAGGGTTGCCAGATTTAAGAACAGTAAATACGGCACAGACTTCTAGGTTTTATATTTTTTGAGGTTGAGGGCAATTACTGTATATGGTGTATTTTTAAGGGATGCTTTCCAACGTAGAACGTTTCTTCCTGAAAAATCTGAGGAATTCAATCGTTAAAACATTAAACTTTACTAAATGTCGCCGATCAAGGTATAAAAATCTTTTTCATTGCTATTGCCGACGCATGCGCAGGAGTATATTTCCAACATTAGTCAATGAGCAAAGAGGAAGTAATCATTAGTCTGCCGCTCATGATAAAACAAAAACCAAATTGAAACGAAAATAATTTTTGCCTTTGCTGCCACATAATTTTCTTTTTGCTCTTATTTTCACATGTTTTGCTTTACTTAATTTTTTCCCTTTAAAATAATGCCTCGTTTTGTAAAATATTATAATAAGCTAGAATACGCAGGGGTGATTGTGAGCTCATCAAAAAATACCTGAAAGTTTCAAAGCGAGCCCGGGGGGGGGGGGGTAATGTTTTACCCTTATTACTTAAGTGCACCTCTGCCATAGTATTAAATAGTTCTGAGTCAAAATATTGTGTGTACATGTGATTAAATTTTTAATGGGTTACAAAGTTACTTTTGAGCTGGTGTTATACAATTTATCTTGACATTTATTTGTCCATCTTAAGGGATAGGTGTCCATCTTAAGGCTCTTGCAGGTATATTTGATGAGTATTATATAATTTAAAAAAATTGCGGAGGTAGGGAGATAAAAGCATAACAAAGAAAAAAAACATAATTCCGGTATTTTCGGACATAAAAATACCGGAAATACGTCCGAAAATACCGGAAATTCGGTAAAATACCGGAACACAATCACCCCTGAATACGGGACTTTAGCCGTCGCGTATGGAAGTTCTCCGGGACGCGGGACAATTTTTCAAAATGCGGGACTATCCCTTAAAATCCGGGACGTCTGGCAACCCTGGTTATAATAGTTTGATAACTTCCATTCGCCATTTTTTTTCATCATATGTGGGACAAACAACGGTGAAAAAAGTATCACCAGTGCAGTTCAGAGTTCATTGAATATCACATGGGAATTATTTTAATGTGTCAAGTAATTCATTTACATTTTCTACTTCAACTATTTCCTTGGATCGAATGATGCCCTAAATGGGGACGTTTCCGAAATTTAAAAAAAAAAAAATCTGAAAGAGCATGCTTAAAACATAGGATTCGACTATTTTTATAATAATATGACAACGTTTAATATTTTTTTACAATTATTTTAGTCGGTGCGCAGATTCAATTTTATTATTTTCCACTTCAGCGCATGACGTCCCAAGTGATGAAAAGCCATTCACTGATTCTATAGCTCACAGCGCAATATTTAATTCGCTTTTTACTCACATGTACTGGCAACGATATGGTTGATAGCAAGCGCAGAGCACAGTTTTTTAATTCACTTCTTAATTATCATATCGTGGAAACGCGGTAGGCAGCAAGCGTAAGCATTCACTTCACCAGTGGTCACCCCGGCAAAGTTCATCACTTGTGACGTCAGAAAGACCACGCCTTGTTTGAAATATCGGACAGTTTAAAAAATCAATGAAAAATAAGGCCGTTTGAAAACAAGATTTTCTTTGCTCCATGTTATTTTAGTTGCACATTCTACCAACTTCAGTAACAAAAAGTAGTACTTTTGACTGACGGAAACAATCCCATTGCAGCAGTGGTAACAGTTGCGACAGTTTTACACGACAGTTCCGGTAAAAGGATCACAAAAGACCAAATTGTTGCGAAATTGTGGTTGATCAGTTATTCTTAATGAATTTCCTAATATCAGCAAAGGACCTAAAGTGCGAGCCTTCTTAACATGGGCGGAGTTGAGGGAGCCAAGGGGGCTAAGCCCCCTTGACAGCTTAAGGCACCTCAAAAAAGAACACCAACTAAGATTAAGATAGGCGAACACACTAAATATTTTATTCTTCAATATTCATTGAACCTTTCTAAAACTTAAAATGATTATTTAATATGACTTACATTACACATTTTGAATATTAATTTGTTGAAAAAAAATTCAAGGTTTTTTTTGGTAAAAAGCCTTTTTTTCCAGCAAAATTCTATTATGAATTTCTTTAACATTTCTAGTGGAATCACGTTTTCTTAATGGGGTTGTTTCCTTCAGTCAAAATTAGTACTTTTAGTCACTGAAATTGATAGAATAAGCAAAAAAAAAAAAAAAAAAAAAATGAACCCAAAAAATTCTTTCATTTTCCAACAGTTATTTATTAATTAATTTTTTAAAATGTCCGATTTTTCAAACAAAGCGTGGTTTTGATGACGTCACAAATGATGCTCTTTGGCTCATCTTTGTACCGCATTTCCACGTCATGATAATCAAGAAGCGAATTAAAATTGCGCTCTACGCTTACTATCTACCCTATCGTTGCTAACACACGTGAGTAAAGATGCGAATTAAATATTTTGCTCTGTGACTGGCAACACAGAATGGCATTTCATCATTTGTGATGTCATTGGCAAGAAATGTAAACAATGAAAGATCACCGATTTAAGTAATTTTTTAAAAACATTAAACTTAAACAAATTATTCTAAAATTGGTTAGATCCTATGTTTTTAAACATGTTCTTTCAGAAAAAATACTTTTAAAATATTGGAAACGACCCCACTGTTAAAACTTTTTATGATAACTCTTTGTTTCATACCAAATAATGAATACGCGTATGGACCTCCAATTTAGAAATCGTTAACTAAAAACATGCTTTATTGGTAAATGTTTGAAAATTTACCCCAAAAAGCGTGGTTCCCCCCCCCCCCCCTAATTTTAATTGATTATTTCAAAACCAGATATTGCACCAGCTTTTAAAGGTTTATATCACAGTAATATATTCAATTACCATTTTTGCAAAGTGTTTAGTGTATAGAGACTGGTGGGGGAAAGTGGTAAATGGGGTAAAGTGGTCATAAATCAAATAAAGAGGTATACATTCGAAATGAATGAAAGAATGGGGGCAATTTTTTTTTATTTTAGATTTTAACAATTAGGAACTACATTCTGAATTCAAAATTTTGTTACT
This sequence comes from Uloborus diversus, assembly GCF_026930045.1. Taxonomy (NCBI): domain Eukaryota; kingdom Metazoa; phylum Arthropoda; class Arachnida; order Araneae; family Uloboridae; genus Uloborus; species Uloborus diversus. The sequence goes on along the minus strand of NC_072732.1, from coordinate 19,384,159 downwards.
GGCAGTACTTTATTTCGTGAAAAAATTTGTTTTGTGTGCACATGAAACATTTAAATATATGAACACCTCTTTTAACTTCTTGGTAAAATTTTATTTACTACATTTTTTAGCTGATTTTTTGTGCACGCAGTTTCCTAGATGTCTCTGAAACATGTTCGCATTAACAGCTAAGTTGGATTCATTTTCTATTCGCAACTCCAGAGCCCGAATACGCTACCTTGCGGTGAATAATAACACTAAAGAAAAAGGTAAAACATTCCATTCCACGTGCTTTCTTTTGGGGTAAATTACAGGCTTCAGACAGTTTGTGGTGTAATGTAATTTCAGAAGAATAGAAAAGAAAGCTTCCCACAAACACGATGAAAAATTACTGTCATTCACTCAGCGTCAAAGCAAGTTATAAGTTACGGCATTTGTTTGTTTTACCTTTTTCATTCGCCATTAGACAGAGGTTGCAGCGCCCCCTATAGTTTATTGGAGTTGCGAATAATATTTTACAACAACTTAAGTAAGATGGGGTAAAGTGATCATAGGTTAAGCCAAGGCTTCACTCGGTATCAAGTGAAGCCTTAAGCTTAACCTATATGCTTTGTTTAAAAACATTTGATATTTATTTGTAAGGCAGATATCAGTTAATATTAAGTTTACTGACTATTTACTGTTTTTAGGGTAAACTGAATCAAATACAACTGAGTTTAATCTTGATATAGCATATCGATTGAATTAAATCAAGATTGTAGTACTATAATATTTGAAAAATAATCATAAAATTTTTTTTCTGCCACCACAGCTTTCAATTTATTCTAATAGAATATAATTTATGTCACTCCTCTTCCCCTCTCCAAAAATAATGTGTTAAATATCGGTAAAAAGTAGAAACTTAGAACTAGAAGTGTTTTGCTACATTGAATAAATAGTTAAAACTAGATCATTTTGTCCCTTTTGTTTTTAAATTAATATTTTTTCGGAGCTCTATTTGAGTGTAATATGTTCTTATTGTATAATTTAGGTAGTTTAGACATTATTCAGACGCCATTTTTAACATATTCCTAAAGAAATAAAATATTTCAAATTATTACACCTTTCCTGATGATATTGATGAAATCTAGGAGTGAAATATGACTAAAATTCTTGGTGAACCAACTCTTGATCATAGTTGACCATCAAAAATGTATTTAAATAAAGTTAATTTTTTCAAAAGAACTACGTGTGTTGAGCATATAAAAATACGGATATTTATGATGGTTTTAGATTTATTACTTCCTTTTACAAAAGTGGAAGTATTGTATTCACGAAAAAATTTTCACTCGAAAATCGGCCTTAATTTCCATCTTTTTCACCCCCGAATGAATGTTGAGTTTTTTTTTTCGACCCGACCACACGTGGATATATGCCTAGGAACCTACAGACACCCGAAATATCCATTTTGACGACTCCCGAGTTAATTACAACGAATTCTCGTGATGTCCGTATGTACGTATGTATGTGTGTATGTGTGTATGTATCTCGAATAACTCAAAAACGGTATGTTCTAGAAAGTTGAAATTTGTTACGTAGACTCCTAGTTGGGCCTAGTTGTGCACCTTCCCTTTTGGTTGCATTCGGATGTTCCTAAGGGGGTCTTTTGCCCCCCTTTTTTGGGGGAAATCATTGTTAATTTCGATGTGAACTCAAGTGGTGTTATAATATTTCGGACACTTGGCGATTTATTGCCAGTCTTTCGGTCGCCAAGTTTTGTCGCCAACTTGGGGACAAATTTGCCGATATTTTTTTTTTTTAAATTTTAAATTTGGTTTCAGTGTGGCCACTGTTGGTGATATTTAGAGAGTAAACAATTGAATCACATTAAAATCGCCAATAATGGGGAAATGAGATTAAATTGGCGTAAAAGGAAATCATGTGATTTCCTTTACGCCAATCACGCCTTACGCCGCTCATTTTTTTTAACTATGATCACTTTACCACCACAGGCAGAAAAGAAAATGATATTATTCTTTTTAAACCAATTTCTTTCTTCCGAAAATTCAGTGCATCGCGTTCTTTATAAATGTAATGTAAAATAACAACTAAAAAAAAAATCCAAGTTTTAAAAGAAATTCCTGTATTTATTTTTTACCTAAGTTGAAAAACTTATATTTTATGACCACTTTACCCCATCAGACCCTAGAGTAATTGCTTTTCTTGCTAGAGCTGTTGGCATAAATAAAAATTTTAAAAACGTGGTTATGAGAAAATCAAAAAAGAAAAAATAAAGTTCAATTATGTGTGTGAGCGGTACATTTGAGCTTATTAAATTTCTTCTAGATTTTTCAATAATTCATCTTTTTGAAGAACTTTTGCAGATTTAGAAAGAAGAATATTGGAACTCTTTGATTTTCTCAAATTTGTCCTTTTTCGAAAATTTTATTGTTCGCCTGCCTTAAAACCTTTTTTAATGTGTGCTTCCTTTTTACTTCCTTTTACAAAAAAGGAAGTATTGTATTCGCAAAAAGTTTTCACTCAAAAATCTTCCTTAATATCCATTTTTCTCAACCCCGAATGAATGGTGAATTTTTTTTTTCGACTCGACCACACGTGGATATGTGCCTAGGAACGTAAAGACACCTGAAATATCCATTTTGACGATCACCGAGTTAATTACAACGAATTTTTTCGTGGCGTCTGTATGTACGTATGTATGTGCGTATGTGTATACACTGTAAAAAAACCTGTAAATTTTGAAGAAGTTATCCGTATTTTTTACAGAAAAAAACTGTTCGTAATAAAATACAGGATTTCTCTGTTTGTTTGAATCTGTAACCGGTTATAAGCGTTAACTGTTACCATCGCCTCACCGCGTACTTTGTTTTTCTTCGAAATTTCGCCCGCCTGTTTGGATTTTGGTTCTCGTGCTCGAGTTTTTTGATCTTATATTTATTTAAAGCGAGTAAGTCTTAAATCGTTTGCAACTTCCATTTCATTGCATCCTAATCAATATTTTATTATTATGTTTTTTTGTCATCTGTTACAGAGGCATATTCGGAAATTTACCTTTGTATACATGTATTTCGTAGTAGTATAGTAAATATTGAAATGTATTTATAAAAGTATAGTTTCATTTTTTAATCTTCATAAAATAATAAATCAGCTTGAATAAATAATAAAAATACGGAAGATTTCTGTAAAATAAACGGAAGAAAACTGGCGTCCTGGCTGACAGTTTTTTTCCGTAAATTTTACAGATTTTTTTTACAGTGTATGTGTATGTGTGTATGTATTTTGCATAACGCAAAAACTGTATGTCCTAGAAAGTTGAAATTTGGTACGTAGACTCCTAGTGGGGTCCAGTTGTGCACTAGGGTGGGCCGAAATAAGCCGAAAAATTTTTTTTTTCGAAATCAATTTTTGGATAGTGCGCAAAAGTTGCGTGATGAGCTAGTTAGCACTCACAAAAAATTTCTTGGATATTAAAAAATATCTAGCCGGCGCTATTCGACACTAAAAAACCGAAAAAAAATGAGAAAAATGCATTTTTGTCGAAATTTTTTTTAAAAAACTAAATTCCAAATATTTTGATGGAATGCACCGAAAATGTTATATAATGAGCCAGTTCGAGCCCATAAAATGTTTCATTAATTTTAATGAGCATTTAACCGCTCCTTTCGGACATCAAAAAATATGAGAAAAATGAAAAAATATTGAATTTTTTTAAAAACCATTGTGAAAATTATTTTTCAAAATTAAATCATAGACTAATTAATTAAATAGCACTATTAATCATAGTAATTATTATCACGCAATAATATCATACATTTCCTAGAATTACATATAAAGATAGTAAAATTTTGAAAAAGAAATATCCAAATTTGATTTATAATACCTCATGCATAATGAATATTATTTTTTGGAATAATATTGTCTCTTGTTATCAAATGATGGAAGCTCTTTCCTAGCTTGAAGTTTGGCAGGAATGTATCCATCTTGTGCAGTTTCACCACGAACTTATATTGCAGCTTCGTTTATTAGTTTCACACAACGTTTCACAGCTTCCGTGTGACAGGGAAATTTCTCGAAACAGCTGTAGGCTGTTCTTTGTACATTTCTTTCAATTGTTGATCTTTTAGATGCATTGTAAGAGGTGGCTCTGCTGCAACACAGTTTGCCCAATGGACTAAATCAGCATAATCAATGACTTCAAAATTGAGTTTAGGACGCTTAAAAAATCGTAACCATCCGAGCTCTTCGTCTTCTTATTTCTAGAGTTCAGAATGCACCTAACAGCTAATTCCCGAATGCATTTTCTTGAGTCAAACAACATTGTCAACAGTAGCTGTTCAGAATGAGCAAAATATGCATTATTTGTTACCTTATCCACTTTTCCAATAGCCATTTTTCTAACTGTCCTTTGATCAATTAGAAATTGTTTTTCTCTATCAGGGACTTTTGCTTTTTTTCTGCAATTACACGAATATAAATCTGCGCATTTGCAGGCACAAATGTCAAACAAAGTCGTTTCCTCTGCTTTAAATTTGCCTAGCTTTGATTGTAAAAGTTGCGTCTTTATATTTTTAGCATTTTTTGTTGCGCTATTATATTTAGAATAATAAGATAAAATCATGGCAATCACTCTTCTTATCGAAACAAGGGGAAGGGAAGCACGCCCCCAAATATCAATAACTTTTTTTGCAACTACAGCGGCCACACTTGCTGAAGATGGTTGCTTACTTCCTTCTCCCTTTATTTGCATCTTAGTGATTTGATAACATCTGATAATGTCCTCATATGTTGGAAGAAATAAAGCATCGGGAGGAGACAAATCTCTTCCAGGTCCAAATAGAAGACTACTTGTGCTTGCTCGCAATACTTTCTTTTTCGCGCGTTTCTACATAACAGTCGTGTTGTATACCAAGACAAAGATAATAATGCAATGACATTCGAAATGTCAGGCTCCCGTTTAAAAGACTTCCGAGGATTCACATTTTTTTAATATTCAAGGGCTCTATTTGTCAAACATATATAAAATAGTTATAACATAATCTTAGCAATAATGGAAGCAGTTGAGCGCCGTTTATTATCCAGGAGAAACAATTGGAACCGAAGATTAAAAAATTAGCATCTTATGTAACTATTTTTTATTTAAGTGTATGCATTTTTTAAAATTGGCGAACAAATGTCGCATAAAAGTGATTGAATTTTCACTGTTTTTTCTAAGTGACGTATTGCGTAACATTTCAGTATTTACTTATTTTGAAACTACTTAAAAAAAAAAAATTTTTTTTTTCATTTTTCCCATGTGTCAGTCTTAAAGGAGCGTAGCTAAATATTCTACGAAATGTATAAAAGTCTTTGAGGATTTCAACTAATTCACTGACAGATACTTCTAATGTTTGCTGAAACTAGCTTCAAGTTTTTATTTTTAACCCCCCTCCCCCCATTTTCTTTTTTTTTTTTTTTGAAAAAAGTGCATTTTTGCCCTTTTTTTCAGTTTTTCAAGGTCAAATAGCGCCGGCTAAATATTAAACAAATTTAGCGAAATTTTTTATGGGTAATAACGGGCCCATATAACAACTTTTCCGCACTATCCAAAACCAGATTTCCAAAAAAAGTTTTTTCGGCCCACCCTATTGTGCACCTTCCTTTTTGGTTGCATTCGGATGTTCCTAAGGGGGTCTTTTGTCCCTTTTTGGGGGGAAATCATTGTTAATTCCGATTATAAACTCAAGTGGTGTTATATTTTGTCGCCACGTTTTGTCGCCAACTTGGCGACAAATTTGGCGATTTTTTTAAATTCTGGTTTCAATTTGGCCACTGTTGGTGATATTTACAGAGTTAATTATTGAATTACATTAAAACTGCCAATAATGAGAAAATGACATTAAATTGGAGTAAAAGGAAGTCATGTGATGCACACATCAGCTCGTTTAAGTTGTTTTCGTTCTTCGAAAATTATACACTTTTTTTTTTTGCTCAGCACAAAATACAAGGCTTTTCGACTTTCCTTCTGCTCTCCCAATTTTCACTCATCGTAGATTTGCTGTTGTAAACAATCTGTTGGAAAAGCAAGCCAGGTCCCGAGCGGCAACTTTTGATAGCGTCAAATTCAAGTATAGCGAGCAAGCGCGGATCCAAAAGTGTAGTCATAAACCTCCGTTGACAAGACTACAGGGAGCCTAAAATTGTGTTTTATACCTTTTTATTTCGCAAATTTTTCGGGGGAGTGCCTCGTTTTTCCAAATTCTACCCCGATGTAACAAAAGATAACTAAAAATCATCTTTTTAGGTTTTCAATTTCAAAGAAAGAAAAGAAATGAATGGGAGCAGCTTGCACATCTCTTTTCCCAACACTTACTGAAACCCATCCTAAAATGGTGTTTATGCATGGGAGCAGCTTACAAATCTCTTATTCCAACACTTACTGAAACCTTTCCTAAAATGGTGCTTATGCATGGGAGCAGCTTACAAATCTCTTATTCCAACACTTAACTGAAACCCATCCTAAAATGGTGTTTATGCATGGGAGCAGCTTACAAATCTCTTATTCCAACACTTACTGAAACTCATCCTAAAATGGTGCTTATGCATGGGAGCAGCTTACAAATCTCTTATTCCAACACTTACTGAAACTCATCCTGAAATGGTGCTTATGCATGGGAGCAGCTTACAAATCTCTTATTCCAACCCTAACTGAAACCAATCCTAAAATGGTGCTTATGCATGGGAGCAGCTTACAAATCTCTTATTCCAACACTTACTGAAACCCATCCTAAAATGGTGCTTATGCATGGGAGCAGCTTACAAAACTCTTATTTCAACACTTACTGAAACCCATCCTAAAATGGTGCTTATGCATGTGAGCAGCATACAAATCTCTTATTCCAACACTTACTGAAACCCATCCTAAAATGGTGCTTTTGGGCATTAATTTTAAAAAAATTCCGAAAGGAATTCTTTCTCGAGAGATCGAGAGCTCTCTCAAGGAAGATTCTCTCTTCTCTGATAAAAGCACCTATGATAATTTTGAAATTTGTTTTTAGAAGATAGAGCCCCCGATTTCACCACCGTTTTCCAATCATTACAGAAGATGGTTTTTTACAATGTCAAAAAATTTTTGGAGAAAGCCTTTGAACATTCAAATGCATTTTCAAGCCTAAAATTTCGAAACTTTTCTAAAGCAGAATACCCACACATTTCGCTCCGAGTTTCTCAACACATATCCGTCTATTGCATTTTAAAAATTCAATACCAAAAAGTTTGTTAGAGCAACCCTCGAGCTCGACCCCTTTCGTAGCATTATGAAAGATAATCCGAAGTGCATTTTTAGGATCTCAATTTCAAAAACCTTCTAGGGCAGGGGCCCCTAAGCCACCACCCGTTCTCTCACGTTAGAACAAAAAATAGCATGAAATTGCATATTTCCGATTTTTCTAACTTCTCTAAAGATCGCCTTAAATTGAAATTTTAAAACTTCTACACCTAAAATGTTTCGAAAAGAGTCCAGAACCTTACCCTTTACCTTAACAGATTAGCTTCCCTAAAAATAGCCTAAAATTGACTTAAACGTTGCAATTGTTTTCGAAAAAACTAATATTACCAAATATTGCTTTAAAATTGAAAGTTCTGATGTCAATTTTGAAAATTTCTGCAGAGAAAAACCGTGAATAACCCCCCCCCCCCCCGAATCAACTCGTTCTTAAGATTTCAATTGCAGAAAAAAAAAAAAAAAAAAAAACTCGATCCGCCCACATTTCCTTTCTTCTTTCTGACAACATTCAGACCCCACCACATGTGACTACTCTTTTTTTTTCTTTATTTTCACACTTCCAGTAAATTTTCAATCTTAAACGTTCTCGCAACCCCGCGGCATAATGATACGAAAAATTTTCATTTAGCGGTGCATGTTCAACACAATAGCAAATCAATTATTTTCGAGAAAAGTTTTCTTCTTCACAGAAGAAAACTTTTCTCGAAAATAATTGAAATTGATGTATGAATAAAATTTGGCACGGGTTTATCTGTTCAAAAGCAAATCGTTGCGCACACTGTCAAGCTTCTTGGGTATAACATATTGCATCGGGTGAAGATTCAGGGTTGCGGTCGATACGAAATAAATATGAAACATTTCTGTGGACGAGCGATAAATTTGTGTATCAATTGTTTTAAAAATAAATTATGGATTCAGGAGATTACTTGTTTGGAGTCTGATATTTCTTAAGGGGAGGTCCATTCATTCAAAGTTGAATCTGGATACATTGTGACTTATAGAATGTTTCTAAAATATGTATTCCTTTCACAAATAACCTTTACGCTACTAAACACAGCAATTTTACGCATTTTGGAACCCATTTATTTTATACGTTCATTCCCATTTCAATTTCGACGAAGTAAGGGGCTTTCCATTCTCAGAAACTGTTCTTACAGTGCAAAAAAGGTTTACCACTTTGTAGTGAAAATTAATTAGAATTTAATCTCAACTAATCTATCAAAAGCAACTAATTCTGGAACTTCAAGCAAAATAGCTAAATTACATCCTGAATTAGATATAGACCAGAGTAGAGCCGCTATATCAGTGTTGCCAGATTGGGGGAAATTTCCCCATTTTGGGGAAATCTGGTGCTCTCTGGGGAAATTTTGGGGAAATGGGTTTTGAGGGGAATTCTATGGGGAAAATTTTTTTTTCTTGGGGAAATCCTGGGGAAAAAAACTTCGGGAAAAAAGTTTTTTTTTTCGTATTTAAATTTGCGTCAAGAAGTAGTAGTTACATTGTTTGTATCAAACAGCGTTGGTTTAGCTTTGTTCAACTTTATGGAATTCGCATTATTGTTCTGCGTGAGTAACTAGTTCATAGGTGAAAAAGGTAAAAATAAGTGTGATGAAGAATGTTCTTCGATAAATATATACAAAAACCAAAGTTTAAATGTACATACAGAAGCAGAGTAGTAAATGCGAGGAAAAAAATATTTGGTTATTTCTTATCTTTCGGTCAAGCGCTTGTATTTATGACTTGTGGCACCCGCACAACTTTGCCCGTAGTAGAAAATCAAAAGGTCTATTGGTTCCCCTGTATATTTACAAATAATGCGTGATGAATTTCTCGCCAATTGGCTTGCCCACGTTACGGTTCCTTGTTATGATAACTTGGTAATTTACTCGTCCATCTTATGATAATTTTGTTCTTAAAATTGGAATAGAAAAAGAACCACATCGAATTTTCGAAAAATCGCTTCGAGGTGCACACCACCATGCTACAAACTAACTTTGTGCCAAATTTCATGAAAATCGGCCGAACGGTCTAGGCGCTATGCGCGTCAGAGATACTGACGATATCCAGACAGAGACTTTCTCAGCTTTATTATTAGAAAAGATAAAGAAAGATAAAGAAAAAAGAGGGGGGGAGTGGGAAGAAAAAAAAAATGTTGGGGAATTTTATGAGAAAATTTGGCTATTTGGGGAAAAAAAATTTTTTCAACAGACAAAAATATTAGAGGGAGTCGATTCATTTTATGGAAATATTAATGGAAAAATAATTTTTGAATTTGGGGAATTTTGATAGAAAACATCGCTTTTTTGTGTGAAAAGTTGAAAGGGAATTGGGGAAATCTGGTTTTGACCATCTGGCAACACTGCGCTATATAGATAGGCCGACGCATCAGCTTAAGTTTAGCCATTTTGGATCGGATTTTTCATTGTTTCACTGCTAGGGTTACCACAGAAAAGTTTCGGATTTTGCCAAATGTGCGAAAATAATATTTTATTTAATAAACAATTCACGTGTGCGCTAATAATTGGTGAACAATCACCAAACGCGATAACTCGCCAGAAAAGACAACCACTCAAACACGCGCTCCGATCCAAAATGGCAAATCTTAGGCTGGTGCGTCGGCTCGTATGTTATAGGGGGCCTTAAACCAGAGTATCTTTCGATTTGTGCTCCACATGAGCTCTTATATTACGCCATCAAGTATGTACAAGTGTTATGAAACACTCTTGTATATATGTATGTATATATGTATATATTTGTGTGTGTTTATCTTAAGCTATAAGTCTAAGATCACTGTGCAACAACGCTGTATTTCTTCAATCTGTATAGTTAACTGCAGGCAACTGAGTTTTGTTTGAGCAAAAAAGAATTTTCGCAAAACATTCCAAGCGAAAACATGTTTCTAAACAAAAGATTTCATTATTATTCTTACTGACAGTGAAATTAGTAGCAACGTGGCCAACATATAAGTATTGTTATATAATAGATAGCCCCTGATATCAAAATTTAAATTTCGATACGTTTGCATTTTTGTCCGGTTCATTTTCTTTACCCGCATTAGTTTAAAACTTCATTTGCATATGCTGAATAAAGGTTCGAGGAGAAATGATTCGAATACGTTTTGACATAAAATTTTCAGACACGCGCTAAGGCTTGAATTAATTAAGGAGACTCGGGAAGAAAATCTTATTAGCTTTCAAGGAATCATCGCTGGATACAAAGTTATAAAAAATGTGTAGAAGGTACGACTCCTTTAGTATATAATTAGTTTGCATGAAGTTACATATTTTCTCTCGAGATGTATTTAATTACATATATTTTTTACTTCAAAATACCATGTTAAAAACTTTTATAATCTAAACTTTAGTTGTGTGCTCGTAGTTGAAGGTTGTAGGCATACGAACTTCTTATAATTATAATGTACTGTTTTCATATTTTAAAAAGATAAAAATGCTAGAATTTCAACTAAAAAGCAAGTCGTTGCGTCAGGAGTTAAAAGGGCCTACTCCAGCTTAACAAGTTCAGATTTCTAATCTGAATTAAATCTCCCTCGGTTGGATTAAGCTTTAGTTCTGTATCTTTTCAATACCAGATATAGGTTAAGATTGGGAAATATTTCTGGTAGCCAGCGGCGAGTAAATGTTAATAAATACAGTAGTCACCACTCTTTTCTTTCTAGTCACCACTTTTTTGTAAATAAAAGACGTAACAGAACAACAAATTAGCCTTTAACTTTCTACAAAAACATAAAATCATCTTTAAAATAATGATTAATAGAACAAATTAATGGCATTATTATTAATTGATAACGCAGTAGGGTTGAGGATAATGGCTTTCGGGGGGCTAATGCTACTAGCATTCTTAGGACCATCAGAGTCAATTTTCCGAAAAAGAAATATGTCTTTGTTATGTAGGAAGATATCTTTTCTTCTTCTTTACTAATAATAAAGCTGAAAGTCTCTCTGTCTGGATGTCTGGATCTCTGTGACGCGCATAGTGCCTAGACCATTCATCCGATTTTCATGAAATTTGACACAAAGTTAGTTTGTAGCGTGGGGGTGTGCACCTCAAAGCGATTTTTCGAAAACTCGATGTGGTTCTTTTTCTATTCCAATTTTAAGAACAAAACTATCATAAGATGGACGAGTAAATTACGAAATTATCATAACGTGGAACCGTAACATGGGCACAAGCCAATTGGCGAGAAACGAAATTATCATAACGTGGAACCGTAACCAAAAGACCTTTTAATTTTTCTATTACGGGCAAAGCCGTGCGGGTACCACTAGTACTCAATGCAAAGAGAATGTGAAATTTATTGTTTCAACGTGTTGGAATATATTTATATTTAACTTTTTAGAAATGCAAACTACTTTGCTAAACAAAACTTCTATATTTCATCGTTGCATTTCAGATAACTTTGTCATTTTTCTGCATCCAGTAAATCATTAGCTCCCCCCCCCCCCGCCCCCGCAAAAAAAAATAACTTAAAAAAATATATTTAACTTTTTATAAATGCAAACTACTTTGCTAAACAAAGCTTCTATATTTCAGCGTTGCATTTCATATAACTTTCTCATTTTTCTGCATCCCAGTAAATCATTCCCCCCCCCCCCGCCCCCGCAAAAAAAATTAACTTGAAAAAATATTTAACTTTTTATAAATGCAAACTACTTTGCTAAACAAAGCTTCTATATTTCAGCTTTGAATTTCAGATAACTTTCTCATTTTTCTGCATCCAGTAAATCATTACCCCCCCCCCCCCCAGCAAAAAAATTAACTTAAAAAAAAGTATATATTTAACTTTTTATAAATGCAAACTACTTTGCTAAACAAAGCTTCTATATTTCAGCGTTGCATTTCAGATAACTTTCTCACTTTTCTACATCCAGTAAAGCATTACCCCCCCCCCCCCGCAAAAAAGTAACTTAAAAATATATATATATTTAACTTTTTATAAATGCAAACTACTTTGCTAAACAAAGCTTCTATATTTCAGCGTTGCATTTCAGATAACTTTCTCACTTTTCTGCATCCAGTAAAGCATCCCCCCCCCCCCCGCAAAAAAGTAACTTTAAAAAATATATATATTTAACTTTTTATAAATGCAAACTACTTTGCTAAACAAAACTTCCATATTTCAGCATTGTATTTCAGATAACTTTCTCATTTTTCTGCATGCAGTAAATCGTTAGCTCCCCCCCCCCCGCCCCCGCAAAAATAAATTAACTTAAAAATATATATATATTTAACTTTTTATAAATGCAAACTACTTTGCTAAACAAAACTTCTATATTTCAGCGTTGCATTTCACATAATTTTGTCATTTTTCTACATCCAGTAAATCATTACCCCCCCCCCCCAAAAAAAAAAAGCATTGAAAGTGAAAGATCGCTGCTAATCCTCAGAGCGAGAATCCACCGGTTGATAATTTGGAGTTTACTGCACATTTCCAATATTTAATTTATTCTATGAAAGAGCCGTATTTTCAATCCTGTGCAACCTAAAATCCCGAAGAAGCCATTTGGATCTTAGGCAACAGAGCATCAAGTCGAGAATTTTTTTTTCAAAAAGTTGGATTTCGCATTCGTGAAAGAATTTCAATTTTATGAGCCGGAATAAAGTGGACGAACTCTCTCCGAGTATCCCGAGTGTTTTCTTCTCTCTGCAGGTACTTGAAATGGTCCGCATTTCGTCTTTGCTTCCGAAATGGACGTCGTAAAACGCAGCACACATTCCTCCCTAGTACACAACTATCCATTAAAATGCTGCGCGGATAAATAAAATTGGCAGTTGTTTTCCGCTACGGTAGACTTGGGTGGTTTGAACGGAACAACTTTTTTGAAGTAGATCATGAAAATGCCTCTTTTTTTTTTTTAATTTGAAAGAGAAGTCTTGTTTAAAAAACTGTTTCTTGGCAGCGAATAAAGTTTCGCAAAAACAATCGATGCATACATGAAATACACCACCAGCTCAGTCAATTCCAGCCGAGGACTGCAGTTTCGTGCTTATCAGCACTCATCAGCCCGGCATAGGAGTGACTGAGCTGGAGGTGAAAACCTCATAAGGAAGCCAAAAGTGCCTACTGTATTAGCTACCATTTTGTTTGGCACTCTTGGATTCCTTATGGAGGTTTTCCACCTCCAGCTCAGTCACTCCTATGCCGGACTGATGAGTGCTAATAAGCACGAAACTGCAGTCTTCGGATGGAATTGACTGAGCTGGCGGTGTATTTCATGCATTTCTGCTTTAGCCCTGGCTGTAGGGCGGTAACTTACTGAATAATCGATGTACGGCAGAGTACCAATTGTCTAGACGCCAACTGATCGAATAGTCCAATTATCCGTATTATATTATATTTCTAAAATTGTTTTTTAACGACTGATATCGCAAAGTCCAAAACTTTATGTTCCAGTATATATAAGACAATAAAGATTTCATAGAAGGTAAACCAAGGGAAAAAACAATTCGTTGTCCTTTAAGTCCGATTATCTGAACTCTAATAAACCGAAATATCCAATTATCCGTACATGTTATCTCTTATATATGCTGAGTAAGACTGAGAACGCAATTCGTTGTCCTTAAGTCCGATTATCTGAACTCAAATAAACCGAAGTATCCAATTATCCGTACATGTTATCTCTTATATATACTGAGTAAGACTGAGAACGCAAAATCAAAAGCAAGCAAAAGGTTATCGCGTTGCCACAAAATGAAACACCTTCGAGAAATAATATGTAAGATTGTTGGTTGAATTCATTCAGAACAGGTGCTCAGTTTCATTTTGTCTGCTTATTATTTTTTTAGCGTTTAACTTTTTGTATGTTTTATCTGAAACTGCGCTCGTTTCTTACTGTATGGCTAATTTAGTTTTTGATGGTCATTTTATGGTCTTTTTTTCGTGTGATACTTAGAGTGAACAGACATCTAAAAAAGTAGTCTAAAATTTAGACTATTAGAAATATTCAATGATCAAATATAGAGCATTAAAATTTCGAAAAAAAAGTTTAAGACGTTTCAAAGCAATTAATTGTTTCGAACTCAGATTGCAATCTCTGACTGCTCAACCTTAATTTTTTTCAGAATCAAACCCTTTTATTTTTTGTCCATTTTTGATTTTTTCTTTTTTTTTCTCATTTTTGATTGTTTTTTTTTTTCAATTTGTTTTTACTTTCTTTTTTACTTTCTTTTTAATTTTATCTTTCTTTCTTTCGTTTTTTGCCCCCGTTACAGCTGTTGAATTAGAGCCAGCGCATAAAGTCAGCATAATTGAGGATTTCTAGAATAGTTTACATAATTCTTCAAGAACATTTAGCTTTAAATTATCTGGTAGAAAGCAACACGAAACTTTTTTAAACTGTTTTCTCTTACACTAAATGCCGGAAAGGAAAAATTGCGTGTTTGTTTTAAGATCATCCATCACTCCTCAGCGAAAAATCCTTTTAATATGACGAAAATGAATGTCACTCTTTTGTAAAACCAGAGACAAACTAGTGCTCTTTTTTTTTCCTTCTAGACACAAAAAAGTATTACGGAAAAGTGGTTGAAGATTATAAAGTGACTTTTCTGGCGAGTGCCCGAAAAGTGGATTAGGTTAGAAAAATGGGTTTCGTGCAAGATTCGGTGGCATTTATCATTGTATTTCTTTTTTCTTATCTTATCTTGGCGGAATATTTTATTTCTTTGTGCAATAATTTATACGGTTGTTGAGCAATACTTTGCAACTTCACTTATTAAAGGGCTACTTTATACCACGTGGGCATTGCAACATGTCATTATTACTATTATTATTATTATTGTGTAGAGTTGTACTAGAGCATCGAAGGATCAGATCTATATAGAAATATAAGAATAAAATTTATTGTTCTATTTTTACTTCCTTTCACAAAAAAGGAAGTATTGTATTCGCAAAAAAGTTTTCACCCAAAAATCGGCCTTAATTTCCATTTTGCTCACCCCCAAATGAATGTTGAGTTTTTTTTTCAACCCGACCACACGCGGACATGTGCCTAGGAACGTACAGACACCCGAAATATCCATTTTGACGATCCCCGAGTTAATTACAACGAGTTTTCTCGTGACGTCCTATGTACGTATGTATGTACTCGTATGTGCGTATGTGTGTATGTATGTCGCATAACTCAAGAACGGAATGTCCTAGAAAGTTGAAATTTTGTACGTAGACTCCTAGTGGGGTCTAGTTGTGCACCTTCTCTTTTGTTTGCATTCGGATGTTCCTAAGGGGTTCTTTTACACCTTTTTGGGGGGAAATCATTGTTAATTTCGATGTAAACTCAAGTAGTGTTATAATTTGGCGGACACATGGCAATATATCGTCAGTCTTTTGGTCGCCAAGTTTTTTCGCCAACTTGGTGACAAATTTGGCGATTAAAAAAAATTAATCTGGTTTTAATTTGGCCACTGTTGGTGATATTTAGAGAGTAAACTATTGAATCATATTAAAACTGCCAATAATGAGAAAATGACATTAAATTGGAGTAAAAGGAAGTCATGTGATGCACACATAAGCTCGTTATAAAAGGTTTTCTGAGTTTGGGTAATTAGGGGATATGATTAGGCTTAAATAAGTACTGTGTGATGCTGTGGCAAATTATTGTAAACTAGCGGTACCCGCACGGCTTTGCTCGTAGTAAAAAATTAAAAGGTCATTTGGTTCGCCTGTATATTTACAAAGGATGGAGGATGAATTTCCCGCCAATTTGCTTGTTTTTTTGCTCGCCCACATTATGGTAATTTGCTCGTCCACGTTATGGTAATTTTTTCGGTAAAATGTTTTAAAAATTAGAATAAAAAAAGAACAAATTCGAAATTTCGAAAAATCGCTTCAAGGTGCTCCCCCCATGCTACGAACTAATCTTGTGCCAAGTTTCATGAAAATCGTCCGAACGGTCTAGGCGCTATGTGCGTAGCAGACAGAGATCCAGATATCCAGATATCTAGAGATCCAGACATACAGACTTTCATGAAACACTCCGCCAGCTCAGTCATTCCAGCCGAGGACTGCAGTTTCGTCCTTTTTAGCACTCATCAGCCTGGCGTAGGAAGTGACTGAGCTGGAGGTAGAAAACCTCTTAAAGAAGCCAAGAGTGCCAAACAAACTGGTAGCTAATATAAAATTAGCACTGACCAGACGAGTGACCGAAGCAGTGGTTCAGTTCAACTTGAAGATTGAAGGCAAGGCATGGTAATTACAGTAAGGTCCTCGACTGGAATGACTGAGCTGGCGGAGTGTTTCATGTGTTTCTGCCTTAGGCCCAGGCTATAGGGCGGTAACTTACTGAAACTACAGACTTTCAGCTTTATTATTAGTAACTAGTGGCACCCGCACGGCTTCGTCCGTAATAGAAAAATTAAAGGTCTTTTGGTTCGCTTGTATATTTACAAATAATGTATGGTGAATTTTCTCGCCAATTGGCTTGTACCGACGTTACAGTTCCACGTTATGATAATTTCGTATCTCGCCAATTGGCTTGTGCCCATGTTACGGTTCCACGTTATGATAATTTCGTATCTCGCCAATTGGCTTGTGCCCATGTTACGATTCCACGTTATGATAATTTCGTAATTTATGATAGTTTTTTTTTTCTTAAAATTGGAATAGAAAAAGAACCACATCGAATTTTCGAAAAATCGCTTCGAGGTGCACACCCCCATGCTACATACTAACTTTGTGCCAAATTTCATGAAAATCGGCCGAACGGTTTAGGCGCTATGCGCGTCACAGACATCCTACAGACATCCAGACATCCTCCGGACAGAGAGATTTTCTGCTTTATTATTAGTAAAGAAGCTATATAAGTATTAAGTTATTTACTATTATATTATACGTCAGTTTTATTATTAGTAAAGATATATAACAACTTTATTATTAGTAAAGAAGCTATTTTTATACTTTTTGTGCAAAACTTGTTGTAATCCTTTTAAGTTTTGATGTTTATTGCATTAGCTTTTACTCTCAAAACCACACTTCTATTGTTTTCCCTCCTTTGTCACCAGTTTAACATGGGAATCTATGAGTTTGACGATAATAAGGAAGTTTTCGATTTTTCAATTTTATGTTTATATGGTAGAGTAACATTTTTGCGATACGATAAGTAGTTTTTTTTAAATTAATTTTTAAAGTTCAAGCGTTGTGACGTCAAATGGCACAGGAAGTGACGTCATGCGCTCTTCCTCCGCAGGAGAAGCCGAAGGACACGCATTCGACTTCGAAGACGAAACGTAAAAGGCTTATCCCTCGCATTTAACTCCTCGCGTTTCTGGAACATTGAACCTCTCATCCTCTCGGAAATATTCGAATATCATCATTGATTTTACATGAGGAAGATTATTTAGATTGTGCTTTAACGAATCCGGTCTCCATAGTGTGTTCAAAAGGATTATTGAATTTCTAAAAAATAAAAATATCAGCTCGCTCAAAATGTCCCTAGCGAAAACAAGGGATCTTCGGCGGAAGGCTGCTCATTCGCGCCCTGTGACGTAGGCTCGTGACGTTTCAGAAGAGCGCACTTCTGCGCGTGGATTTTTAAAAATTCATTAAAAATCAACCACGGTGTTTTAAAATTCGGCGATGGTGAATTTTTTAGTTTTGAGGGTCAATTAACAATATCCAATAGCCAAAATATGAACATTTAATAGGTTGCAACTCCCCTATTTGCCAAGCTCGCATCCTTTTTGGAGAATTGCTTTTGGCACCATAAATTGACAAGCTTGGAGATATTTAACAACTTCTTGACCCTAATAGATGATTGTAGATTTTTCTTGGAAAATTCGTAGTTTTCCCATTCGAGGAGTATAAATAGGTCTTCGCCGATTGTCAGTTGCCAGCTGTGAGTTCAGAGCTCTGTTTTGCGTAACTCTGTCGAGAAGCCTCAAGGCTGTGATTTTGTCCTTGAGTTTTATCTAATTTTGGAAGTAAATTGATACATTTATTTGGTGGAAAATTTTACATTTTAACGGAGCTTTTATTGTTTTTAAAAATTCAATCGACAAAGTACGTATTTGTAATTTTAGTAGAAAGTTAATCAATTTAGTTTAAAGGCTTGTCTTATATACACATACCAAAAACCGACCATTAAACAGACCAAAAGCATGGTATCGTCAATTTAGCTGTTTCTTCGACGCTTTGACCACACACACCAACAAATACGAGGGATGCCATACAACTGTGGAATGTCACCAACCAAGAAACCGGTAGTGTTCCATAATAATAAGTCCATTGTTTCGACAATGTACCGTTGTTATACAATCTAGCCAACAAATGAGTAGATATTAAAGCTTATAGATTCTTTCATTTGTTGACAGCTACATTAATCAAGATAAAATCTGTTCGGTGGAGATGCGAAAAAATATCTTTTCAGCGGTGCGCGATAGATTTGCTGCGAAGTGCTCAGAAAGCATTGTATCATAAAACCATGAAAATGACATTGATAGTGCACCGATGACAAAAGCATAATTAAGCAGAATGATGAAAAACAATCAGTACAGGATCTCAAACGCTCCTCTTTTGCTCAACATTGTTGGTCCTGCGGTCATAATTTTATTTTTTCTTCCGCCAAAGTTATTCACGAGTGTTCGTCCATTCATGATTTAGATTTTTGGGAGTCATATTACACATGGAAAAATGCTAATTTAATCGTCAATGATTTGTCTAGTACTCCCCCTTTTCCTAATGTTTGTAAGTCTGTTATTTGATTCATTTTTTGTCCGTGACGTTTTCTCCTGAGTGCAACTGTCCTCTGGAGTTCTGACGTAACCTTGACGTCATCGTTTCCGGTACTGCTCTCATATCTTTTACAACTCGTCTCTCATTCCATTGTTCGGCTCGACTGTGTTTTAGTCGGGTGAACCTGTCTTCGTTTTTAATGCACTGATGATGGCACTTGTATTTTAGAGTGCCGAAACAGCTGTTTGCTGGTTTTTTAACCTTTTTCCATTCTCAATTTGTACTTTATATACGTTGTCATATTTTATTCACTATGCAGTACAAAGTTTTCGACTACTTTTTATGTAATCAGTAGTTATTGGAAATTGTTCGAGGAGAGATTTGATGTTAATTTGGCACTGTAAATCAAACAGGAATATTATTGTAAATAACAGTAGTCGTACTGAAATTTCAAGGCTGAAGCGGAACAAACAGGTGTTCAAAAGTATTCTTAGGAAATGAATTTAAAAAGAAAATACGAAATAGTGAAACAATCAAAAATACATCAAGACAGAGCAGGTTACATACATCAAGGCAAGTAATACAGATCAAACCGTTATATAGACCTTCTGACATATCCAAAGTTTATTCAATGACTGAGTTCATTTGTTTGGTGGATTTTTTTTTTTTTTTTTCATTTTAATGAAACTGCTAGTTTTTTTATAGGTTTCTTTGTTTAAAAACTAAACATTAAATTCTAAATTTCAAAAATACAAGTTTTCACAAAGCTTAAAGAGGTCCGGGACACAAAAATCGTCAAATTATGCATTTTTTTTTTATCATGTGAAAAATTACTCCGTTCTTTTCTGCTTAAGAGGACGTTTGAATCTTGTTTCTATCTTAAATAAACGAAAGATATAATTATTTTTGTTGGATGCACCTAACTAATGTGTACTTAACTTTTAAGTTAATGTGTACTTTAACTTTTTTTAAACGCGTTTTTCTCCATGATGCAATTTTACCCGATTTCTTGCGTTCAAACTCTTATAAGTCAGGAACCAATAAAGATAAAGTAATGAAACTTGGAGCATATCTTTTTCAAACAGTTTACTTTAATTTTTATTCGGATAATTTGAAGAAAAAAAAAAACGTTTACAGCAAAAATTAGGATTTTTTTTTAAAGTATCTTCGAACTTTTCGAAATTTTTCTTCAAATATTTTTTATTTTTTATTGAATCAATATTTTTAAAATCGCCGAATAAAAATTAAAGCTTAGATATTTGTGCGTAATTTATTTTAAAAAAATTGAAAATTGATCAGGATTGAGTTATAGCAATTTAAAGCAACCCCATTTTTTTAACTTAATTAAATTTAAATAAAATTTTTTTTTCATATTTATGGTATGATTTTGCTTATTAAATAAATGGTAAATCAGTGCAAAAAATTTCAAAACTCTAAAGTATATAATGAAAAAAAAATCAAAATGTGTCCCGGGTCCCTTAACGAGCAAATAAGCACTTTGTTGTTCTATCACGTTTGGCGAAAAAGTTTCAAAATGAGCCGTGACATACTTAAAAAAGTGTTACCCTTATCCTCCTTATCCGGGCGTTTTTTTAGCTTTCGTGGTTTATACAAAAGTAAATTTTTTGCCATAGAAATTTTTCCTTCCACTTCTATGTAATAAAGCTTGAAAAAATGGGTTATGTCTTCCTATACATTTAGAGTTACGGTTTAAAAATTTTTTTAAAAAAATGCATTTTCATGATTTGGTGACAAGTGGGTAAAAATAATTTTTAATCGTGAATGATGTTTACTTCAATTACGTATTATATTTATTTAAATTTTCCCAAAAGGTAAAATCTTGGTTGTCCGTGCTCTAAAATGCAAATAGTAATGGATGTGGCAATTTTTATTTAGAAAGTACTCTAATTATTAAATTCAAGTTATAAACCTCTCTTTAATGAATTAATAATATGCTTTTCTAGTCTCTTAAATACGGCAAAATGCACTTCAAGAGAAACTATCTGTGGAAGTTCCTTTCATACTTACAGAAAAGCACGTTCTAAAACAGGCGTTTCCTTATTCTTAACGAGTAAGTAATGCCAAACGTTCGAAAAGAGAACGTTTTTAGAATCCCTTGAGAATAAAGCCGAAGTAGAGAAAGGTTTCCTGATTGGTCTTCTCTCTTTTCCAGAGAAGAGGAAATCCAGAACAAAGTGTTATCGGGTGTTAGCGCTATTGTTAGATTACACAAGAGAGTAGAATTTTTCTGTCCCAGGAATAGAATGTTTTAAGTAGTAGATAGAATTTTCTATCTTTTTGGAAGAGATTTTATCTGAGAGAAAGTGATGAATTGAAAGGATAAATGTTAATGGTTTTTTTCAAACGCAAAATGCACATGCTTTGTTATAAATTAGTGCGGTTCAACCCGCGGCCCGCGTACGGCCCACCAGTTCATCTTCGCTGGCCTTTGTCTTTCTAAGTGGAAAAAGTTTAGATTTACTATTTTAGAAAAAGAAAAGTGTTTAGCTTTCTTACTACTTTCAAATTTTTAAAGTTTATCTCGACAGTATTTTACCATCTTCAGTTTCCTTAGGGCGGTTCATAAATGACGTCACACTTTTTTTTCAACATATTTAACCCCCTTCCCACCTTTGTCACAAAGTATTACACTTCACTTCATCCCCTCCCCTACCCTTGTCACATGCAACGCTAGTTTTCATCAGCATATTTTTATGAAAACTATGTATGATGTCATACTTCTTTTTTGTTACCTTGTCACAAACTCACAATTTCATGAACCCTCCACGACCTCAAAAAGCGATCTTTCAGGCACAGTCCAGCAATTCATGAATTTATACTGGATATCAAATGTTTCTTCACCTTAGGGAAGGCCAGAAAAACTACGCTATTTGCCCGAAGTGCCAAAGTAGACTTCTGCAGATAATATTCTTCATTGAATCGAGCTGTCGACATTTGGGGCAAAACTAACTTGGTAAAATTGTGTAATTGTGTGTTTTATTCATAGCTTAATCCCACCAGTACGTACGCTACAAGATTAGATTTTCCCCAACTGTAGGCAAGATCTTTATTTGCATCCTCTTCTGTTGTTGCACTTTCTTAGAATTTGCAACCATTTGAAGGTCCACGGGGATGAATGATCATAGTCCACCATGCTCAAATTTCCCTCATTACGTTTTTGAGCTTGAAATCTCGAATCGTTTCCAAGTTAGCCTCATTCTTCCCTGTTAAAACTCACTCACTATGATGATTCTTGCCTGAATAATATTTCTCTTGAATACTGTCTGTAATAACCTACGTGTTCCCATACACTGTAAAAATGATTCAGAAACGTTCCTGGAATATAATGGGCAGCTGATGTGCCCAATTTCTTCCAGTAACATATCTTACGAAAACCAGGAACGTTTTCCGCTAAATTTCAGTAACTTTTCTAAAAATATCCTGGAAGCCTCCTGCAATATTCAGAAATCTCTCCGTTTAAAGCCAGTCGTGTCTCTGGACCTTTAGAGTAAACCTAAGTAAAAATAATACTATAGCTTGGCACCTTCCTGCGCTTCCATGAGAGCTCAAAAAGCAGTATTGCGTACATGGTCATTGCTAGAACGGAATTGCAAGTAAGTATCAGGAATTTAACTCGCCTGCAATTCTTGCAGAGCTACGTAGTCCATAGACTGATTTTCTCCCTTCGGGCGCCTTATCAGACTGGACAGATCGTAATCGAACTGAAGCCGATACTCTTTATAAATACTCTTACTTAATCTTTAAACTGGGAGTTAAAAATAGTTTTCACAACCGTGTGAAGTCTGCATTTGTGCGACTTGTAGCAATTCAGAAAACTTTTTGACAATGATACTTGATTTTTCCAAGAAGTGGATAAAAACTATTAAAATCCCGAAACGTTACTCGGAAATACTCAGTAAAGTTTCGGAATTTTTTTACAGTGTAGGTTAACCAGAGTTTTTTTAGAAAAATGGACTTTGATCGTTCTTCCCCGTAGCCCTTCATTTTTGTCTTATTTGACTTCGTCTGATAATGGAGGACTAGAGGGCCCCATCCCCTACTTGTTTTGCTCCCCAACCTCCGTAAGCCTACTGCGGTGGAAAAATGCGGATGATGATTGATGATTTTAATGCTTTTCAGTATGTCAGGGTATCATCAGGACTAAATGTCCGGTTTCTTAATATTTAGGCGGGTAGGTACGAAGGAATTGCTCCCCCCTGGATTTTCTGTATCCAACGATACCAGTATTGACCTGGTAGGCATCACCAAGTAGTAGGCGATAGGGTTACAGACACACGGACACATACAAAGACAGACGCTTATAGGTTTTTAATGGTACAATCTAGTAACAACGACGGTGGACATTGATAAACTTATATCAGAGAGATAATGCCAGTCATTATGTTGATTTTTGAACAGTAAAACTAATTTATCTTAAACTAGTATATTAAAATGAGTTTAATATAAACTTAAATAAAAGATTTTGAACAAAATATAACATTCGCTATATTTATGGAATGTTCCTGGCCCTTACATTTCTAACTTAAAGTTTGATTGAATCTCGGGTAACTATAGGCTGGACCATTCTGTTATAGATCAAACTTATGTTTCCTGATGTTTCCAACTCGTTGAAAAACACTGGAATTAAATATGTAAGTGGCTTTTCTGTTTCGAAATATTTTTTTACATTCAAGAAATCTTAAGTAAATCATTTACAAGGGGATAAGAAATAACTTGGACAGACATAACGCATCATAACTTTAATGCTAATGAAAATATTAAGACCAAACTTCAACAATTATACGAATACATTATTTCGTCTAATATATTTACAAATTTTCAAAGTGGCTACCTTCAGCCTTAATATAGAGCTTTAAACGTGTCACAAAATTTTCGTCTCTGGGCCGCAACTCACTTACTGATATTTCATCCCATTCCTTTCATAAGGATTTCTTTAGAGATGCAAAAGTTTTATGAGGTTTAACACACATTCTTGTCCTTAAGACCTTTTTGCATTGTTCAACGGCGTCAACGAACTCAATCTAATGGTCTGGGGTGGGATATGTGCTAGTGAGAAAATATCGCTTGTTTTTGCTAATCAAGGGATAAAGATTCATCAAGATACATATGGCATCAGGTCCTGACCCCAAGATACCAGTAACAAAACATTCGCATCTCTGGACTTTTTCATATAGCCAGAAGGCATATGATAAACACAAACATAAACACAATTTTTTTTTTCTTATGTAGAAAGTTATTGATTTATTTTTGAAGAAATATACTAAATTCGTGCATTTATTTTTGCAAGCATTCAAATTATATTCAAAGCAAAATTTTTTATCTGCACTTTCATTTTCGATTTTGTCTTTTAATGCGCATGAAAAAAGAAGCGTGCCATTTTTTTTACGAGAGCTAACATAGACCGAGATAAAATTATTTTCGTGGAAAGGATATTATTGTTATTAAACATTCACAATCAGAATCGTTATGAAAACACATCCTGTTTTTTTTTTTTTTTTTCCAGAACTACCCAAAACATTTTGAGACTTATCTCGAAATTTAGTGTTTCGAACTAATCTCAATTTAAAACTAAAGGCTGCGTTTGGTGGGGGTACTTAACCGTCGCTTACGGCACGCGGGACCCGAAAGTGAAAAGTTTTAATGTGGGGTGTTAACAACTATCTTTTGGACATTTGCTGGGACAGAGCCCTGTTAATCGAAAATCAATGTCGCGCTGATGTCACCTTGATAAGAGAGTTCTGAAACAAAAGAACGGAGCCAGGGTCGTCTTTCGGGCGCTGGCTGTCAAAAGCTTTGACGCGGGAAAGATCGATAGAATTGAAGTTTCAGTTTCGGAATTTCTGCTTTCTTTTCAGTACATTTTTTTTTTTGTTGGAAATGTTGAGGTTGTTGAGCGGTATTGTAAAGAAGCGATTTGAATGGGTTATGCTCTGGGGGGTATTTAGTGTCGCTGCAGTTCATATTTTTGTTTTATAAATATACAAAAGTTTGTTTTTATTATTGGAAATTAGCATTATCTTTTGAATATTTAATTCTCTTGGAGATAGTGAAGTTTTTCATTTTTTAGCAGTGGAAATTTTCTTCTGTCACAACTGTACTGTCATCTTCTTTACTAATAATAAAGCTGAAAGTCTCTCTGTCTGCATATCCGTAGGATGTCTGTAGGATGTCTGGATCTCTGTGACGCGCATAGCGCCTAGACCGTTCGGCCGATTTTCATGAAATTTGGCACAAAGTTAGTTTGTAGCATGGGGGGGGCTGTGCACCTCGAAGCGATTTTTCGAAAATTCGATGTGGTTCTTTTTCTATTCCAATTTTAAGAACAAAATTATCATACGATAGACGAGTAAATTACGAAATTATCATAACGTGGAAACGTAACATGGGCACAAGCCAATTGGCGAGATACGAAATTATCATAACGTGGAACTGTGACATGGGTACAAGCCAATTGGCGAGAAAATTCACCATACATTATTTGTAAATATACAGGCGAACCAAAAGACCTTTTAATTTTTCTATTACGGGGAAAGCCGTGCGGGTACCACTAGTAAGAAAATAAAGTGGTATTTTCTGATATAGAAGACCAATGTAAGCAAATACCAAACAGCTCGTAACAGTATTCAGAGACTGCAATTTCTCTTAATATCAATCTAGAATATCCATAACAGAGCTGAAGGTAGTACATCTGTTAAAGCTAAGATTAACCTTCACACTGGTCGATAAATTCAAATTTAGCGCAACAGCAATTGGTCCGCACTACACAGGCATGGTACAGCCTGATAATTCACTGTAAGGGTGAAACATGTGCCGTTACGAGTTGTTTCGTATTTGATTATAACTCTTCCAGTTCTAGTTACACTTATTTCTTATTGGAAAATTTTGCCATAAATATTGGTCATGAAAAAAGGATCTTTTCACATGAAAAAAAATTAATTTCAATTTTGACCTCTTGAATTCAAATTATGTTTTTCGCAATCACGAGTTTGTGTGTATGTAGGCATGTGTTTTTATGTGTGTGGGGGGGTATGTGTGTTTGTGTGTAGGGGGATATGTGTATGTGTGCAGGCATGTGTGTTTGTGTCTGTGTGCAGGGATGAGTGTGTGGGTAGTTGTGTGTATGAGTGTTTGTGTGTGGTAGGGAATGTGTATATGTGTGTAGGCATATGTCTTTGTGTCTGTGTGCCGGCATGAGTGTGATGAATGTGTGGGTAGTTGTGTGTAGGTGTGTGTATGTGTAGGTGTCTGTATGTATGTGTAGGAGTCTGTATGTATGCGTGTGTGTGTGTATGTATGTGTTTCAGTGTGTGTATGTGTTTGTGTATGTGCGTGTAGGTGTATTTATTTGTGTGTGCGTGTGTGTGTGTAGTTGTGTATGTATGCGCGTGAGTGTAGCATATGGATGCAACCAGGAGACGGCTTTCGCTAGAGGAGCAGCATCGTGAGGATCCGGTCGACGGTGGTGCTGCAGAGGGTGCTGGCGGGAAAATAAAATGATAACACATCAAAACAGTCAAGTGAGAACAATAAGCAATCGTGATTGCTCAAAAAAATAATAATAAATAAATAACATTTTTGCCTTCTTATCGAAGCACGCTATCTCTTTAATGCTGAAGAATTCTTGTTGAGAAATGAATGGACACTCTACTGTTAAATCTTTCTTGAAATCTCAAATTAAAAATACCTTTGCCAATGGTGAAAATCATCTTTTTTGTGATAATAATCATAATGATGAAAAAAAAAATGTATCTTTCTCGATGAAAATCGCATCAAATTGTTGTGGAACTGATATTGGAACTCGCTGTTCATCAACTTTGTAGAATCAATATTTTCTTTTTGTCCTAATTTACTAATTACATACCGCTAAAGATTATTTCCTTAACTTCTCAGTTTAAAAATAAGGTTCTGTCAGTGAATGCTCAAAAATTACATTTCATCATAGGTCTAACCGGGTACAGACTTTATTTAAAGTTTATTAAACAGTTTGGTTTCTCTTTTTTAGGAACTAACTTTTCAATTTCCACCTTCCTCTTTTTTTTTGAAAATGTTGTTACTGGGGATGTTTACAGTGGGCCGTTACCAGGCATTTCAACTTGGATGTATACAACCTTTTAACCAAGAGTCTTTTCACTATAAGTATTTTTGTATAATTACTTTTTAGTTAATATTTTTATTTTATACGAGGATATATATGTAACAGCATTCTCTCTCATTAATTCCTAGTAACTCGGTTCCAATATAGCACCTCGAGCCTACTAACTTTTTCAAGCCTTTTCCCTCTTATATATATATATATATATATATATATATATATATATATATATATATATATATATATATATATATATATATATATATATATATATATGTATGTATATATATGTGTGTGTATGTATATGTATGTATATGTATGTATGTGTGTGTGTATGTATATGTATGTATATATATATATGCATGTATGTGTGTATAGGTATGTGCGTATGTACGATATGTATATGTATTTCAAGAGTTTTCCCTTCAGTTTCTTTCCCTCCCCCTTAACCACCATGGTACCCTTCACCGGTTAAGCTAGAAATGGCAGGTACGAAGGTATCATTGGTTTAAAATAAAAATAAAAATCCATAGAAACTGTAATTTTACTGTTTTAAGAACATAATTTTGTAATCGTCTTTCAATTAAAACTTGAATAATTTTTGTCATGGTTTTTGTTCCGAAATGTTTTTAATTTTTATTTTTAGTGGATCAAAGTTTGAGATCGCTCCTTAAAAATATTTTTTTGCCGACTTCTTTAAAGTGATTATCTTTTCGTCACTAAGCTTTGCATTTAGATAAATTCATTTAAGGTTAAAATAAATAGAGATGGATAGCAAAATTTAGAGATAGATCGTAAAGGTAAATAGCCGCCGAAGGCGGCAATCTTGGCGTAAAAATGTGAATGGCACAAAAAAAAAAAAAAAAAAAAAGAGATGGATTGATTGATACTGCTGAATGACAAGTTCACCAAACAGCCGCCGTAGGTGGCTGCTTGCACAGAAAGGCGAATTGCGAAAGAAGGCGAACCAGCTGGTCGCCGCAGGCGGCTAGTAAGAAAATAACATTAAATTGGAGTAAAAGGAAGTCATGTGATGCACACATCAGCTCGTTTATTTCGCATTCTTCATTTGGTCTGAGCAAGTCTATTAATGAAGGCATTTCAAAAAATTTACATTTTAGTGCAGAGTCACACTGCATTCACAAATTCTAATTGAAGTTCAGGTGGAACGCTATTCATATCTATGGAGAACTTTGTTTTCCCTTTTTGAAGTTTCGTTTGTATTTTGTCAAAAAAGCTTCTCGGACCATTTGAATACCTTCGGCAGGCTGTTGGTTGAAAACCCCTACCGTAAATGACGGTCCAGGCACCAGGTCCGATCATCACTATTGAATCTCATTAAAATTGCCAATGATGAGAAAATGACATTAAATTGGAGTAAAAGGAAGTCGTGTGATGCAGCTCGTCATACATCAGCTCGTTCTTTTTTATCGGAATGATGGTAGATATACGTATATATTTCTTAACAAAATTTATGAAAACATGATTTTACATCAAAATATCGTAAAAACTCAAATGTATTGAATGATGTTCAACGTCTGATTTGCAAAATAATACTCTTATTTTATGACTCGGTTATTTATGAACATCAAACAACTGCTCAGTGGGCATTAGATAAATCAAGTTGTAATAAATATACGCATTCTGACACCAAGCAGCTTAAAACCTTTTCTTTTTACTTATTTTTTTCAACAAAACTACTTCAAACACTTGATAGTTTATTGAATTTTTTTTTACTTTTCAATTTACAAAGTTTGAACAGAACAACGTCTGTCGGGTCCTCTAGTTACCTATAATTTTTCCTAATTTTGGGAGGATCCCGGGGTCCCTGGACTCCTTATATACATGCCCTTGTCCGTAACCGATCTTTAACTGTTATTAACGATCCTTTTAAAGTATTGATTATCTTTGCAAACAGAGGTCATCCACATTTTATTGTTATACCTATGCTTAAGCAAGAACTTCTTTGTATATAGCATTTTTAGTTTTTTTTCCTGGTGCTATAACATTGGCCGTGTGAAAAAAGTCTTCTCTTAAATCGATCCCTGCTACTTTTCATGTATGTCCTTGTGACTTATTAATGGTTATTGCAAAGCAAACTTTAACAGGAAACTGCACTCTTCTAAATTCAAAAAGATAGGTCCGCCTGTGATGATGTTCTTAAAAACTTCGTTTCTAGTTTTGAAAGAATGAAAGCAATAGACAGAAACATTATGATTTGACTTGAGAAAAGCCTCAAAGAACCACGTGAGAAACAAAAACAATATCAAATTTATAGTTCGCTATCGACCAAAAGTTGAGATGAAGTACTGAATAATAATTTGAATGGAGGAAAGCCTTCGAAAATAAGGAATTTGAATTTCAATGATAGGTTTTAATTTCGCAGAAATTAAGAGGTTTTAATTAATTTCTCCTGAACTAATTGAGATTTCAGAAAATCCTTTCTTAGTGGTTACTTTCGTAATCATGCGGACATGCCTGCCAAATTTCAAGTCTGAAGCTTCAGCGGTTTCGGCTGTGCGTTGATATATATATATATATATATATATATGTATATATGTTATCTCAGGACATTGATTTTTATATATTAAGACTATTTTCAGTTTAATTTAATCTATCTTAATTTCAAGGACGGATACAAGGGATCGGCCCTCCCTTCAAGGAACCAGCCCCGACATTCTTTCTGAATTGAAATCCTAAAATGCAAGTGAAGACCTTTTTTGATGATTTTGAAAAAAAGTAATAGGGTTTGAATTCCCCCTCCAGAAAATTTTCGGAATTGAAGATTAAAAAAAGCGCAATTTTAGTGACCTTCGATGATGTTAGGGGGGGGGGGGAGAGGGACCGAAACTTTTCCTTGGAATCATTATGAAATTGAAGTTCTAAAATGTATTTTTAGAATACCTCTTGCAACAAAAAAGGAAAGGAGTACTTTCGGGAACCTCCTTGCCTAAATATTTATATGTTAGCTGTTCTAGCTTAAAATGCTGTGGCTCCCCCCCCCCTCCTTACAAGCATGTATACATCAGATACGCAGTAAGAGGTTAGTTAAAAAATCAACCGTCCCTTCCTTGCAAACTTTCTGGATCTGTCCTTGCTTATAGTACGCAAGCCCAGTCGAAAAAGCGGGGGGGGGGGGGGCTCATTTGACCCACCGGGAATTTCATTGTAAACCGTAGTATAGCTCGTAAAAAATAGTTGAAGCACCACGCCGTATATTTTGGGTGGTACATGCGACTGCACCGGCAGCAGGAAGTTGCCCGTCGGGAGAAGGTATTTTAAGATAAAAAGATTTTGTACGGAATATAGTTAATTTTAAAGGTAATTAATTCAAAGTCATTTTACTCTCAATTTTGAACTTATTGCCGTACAAAAAAGGGTCTGGAACGGCCCAGAATTTTTGCTTTTTCAATTATTTAACGAATTTTTTTAGTGATTTTACCATTTACGGCATTAGCATATTTTCTTTTATATATATATATATATATATATATATATATGTAGGAGCCCAGACCGGGGCGCTCAGACTACCTTGAGATGGCTGGAAGAGCCGGCGCCACCGAGTATCTACTACATAACATATCCCACGAGTCAGCGGGACGGGCGGGAAAAAGAGCCAAGAAAACGAGAATGGACGGACGCGCTAAAATGCCGCCCGAATAGTTCGCTGTGAAAATGCCGTAGTTGTAGATGTAGAATTGATATTTGATTTCATAAATGTAAATAGCTGTTGTACATAGGTTCTAGTATTAATTAAAAATTTCATTATGAGTGTTAATGCGAATCGTTCGTTGAGTGACAGTGTCAAGATCAGAACCCATCGAATCCCACAAGTGGTGTCAGAAGTGGTGCTAAAAAGGAAAGAAGATAAGTACATTTTGCAATTTTGATGTCATTTTAGTTAAAATTGAAAATTTTATTCGTAGAAAATATGAGATATGTTCAATATAGTATTGAAGATAAAGCATTTTATTTACATTACGTAACCGAAGCTTTTGGTTTTGAAATATTTTATTGATAGAATATTTATGATGTGTGGTTCAACATTGAACTTTTAAAGAAAAGTACATTTCATTTTGATGTCGTTAAAATTGAAGTATTTTGTTTAGAGAAGATATTAGATATGTCCAATATCAGTGTTGAAGATTTAAAAAAAATTGTTTACATTTTGTTACTGAAGATTTTGGTTTTGAAATATTTTATTTATAGAATGTATGATATCCCAAGTAGCATTTTATCTTGGCTCAATATTGGCGTGAGATTGTTCACGTTGGCAATGTCTTGGCCAATATTGGCACGATTTTTGCAATGTTAAGCCAATATTGGCTTCCCATTGCATTAACAATATTGTACTTAGATTGGCAGATAATCTTGTGCCAATATTGGCATCTCATTGCATTAGCAATATTGTACTTAGATTGACGTACAATCTTGTCCCAATATTGGCTTAACAATGCACAACCATCATTGTATTTAGACTGTGAGACAATATTGGCAAAAAATTGGTCAAACTCTGGAAAGCCAATATTGGGCGGAAGATGGCTCTTTGATGTTCAACCGATTTTGAAACAAATCTGAAAAATGATTCATTTTCCTAAGTGAGCAATTAAACACTGAGCCTGATTACCTGAAGCTCCACAAACTGTTTTAGAATGCTAAAACAAATTTTGAACGTTGAGAGAGTCCTCAAAAAATGGAGCTATTTGAGTTCACTTTAAACGCATTTGTATTTTTTTAAAAACCGGCGACGAAAAAGAAACTTCAACTTTGTCTGCACATTTTGTGTTTTGTTGCTCTTCCTCACCGCTGCACATGGTAAATGCTTTTGTCCGAATATCGGAGATACTTTCCTTAAAATTTTATTGTTGCCTTCATTTCTTAAATGATATTTTATCATTCTCATCAGTGAATTTTTTAACTATGTCTAATCCACTCTAAAATTTCAAAAAGCGAAAGAGAAAAGCGTTATTCGAGCAACTCAATGAGAAAGCTTTCCTTTGCAGTGATGAACTTTGTCTTCCAAAATAAAAGTAATGAAATAAGGCAAAAATTTTTTGAAGAAATATTAAATGCTGAATAAAATTCTGGGTAGATATCTAACATTGAAGAAATTGCTGAAACGATGTGAAACTGAAAATTTTGGATCGACATTGTGTTTTCAAAACTCGAAATCATAATCGAACAGTGACATTCTAAATTACGTCGAACATTGAGAATTGTGAACTAACATTTGAAACTGGAGTAAATTCTGGATCGATATTTGACTTTGAAAACACTGGATCAATATATGATGAAGATTCCAGGAGTTTTATTTTCATGATTCTACACATTGTGGATGTGGCAGGAACTCTTAAAAAAAAAAAAATCTGGGAAAAAGTGAGAATGTATCATGAGAAAAACTTTCCGTGAAAATTCAAATTTCTACTGGAAAACTGCAATCCTTTTCACAATGCTCTATAACACCTAATTTTATTGACAATAATCAAGTAAACTTTTAGAAGTCTGAATGCAAAATCTGAAAGAAGGTTTTACGGACTAGTTTTATGCTACCAAGTTCATTTATCATCACTGACTTGCGTTTTGATGATCATAAGACTTTTGACTCATTACGGAATGAGAATTAAGTTCCATGGTCTATTTTCAGCTGAGCATGTACGATTAAATGGCAGTAAAGGTAGTGTAAACTATTTAGCGTCCACCATTGTTACGGAAATAATTGAAGTTCTATCTGATAAAGTACAAGAAATGTATCCAAAGTCGA
>NC_072732.1:19301208-19351262 GCF_026930045.1 Uloborus diversus | reverse complement strand
AAAATTTCTTCTGTCACAACTTTACTGTCATTAGAAAATAAAGTGGTATTTTCTGATATAGAAGACCAATGTAAGCAAATACCAAACAGCAAAAAAAAAAAAAAAAAAATGTAAATTTTGTTATTTTGAAAATTTTGTATTCTACAATATTGATAATAAATATGAATAGCAAAAAACCCATAGAAAATGAGATTTTTACAAAAAAAAAAAAAAGCGCAAAAAAACGATTTTTGTGACTTTTGACCTTAAAATTTAATAATTGCGTACACCCTACCATATGTAGGTTTTGAGACAACTTTTAGGCTGTCAATATACAAGTATTTACAGACTTACAGCTGGGTATCTCGAATTCCGAGATTCTTACCTAATTTAAGCTTAAATGACTGGACTATACCTCTAAAGATTATTTCTTTAACTTCTCAGTTTAAAAATAAGGTTTCATCATTGATATGTTCAAAAATTACATTTCATCATCGGTATAACCGGGTACAGATGTTTATTTAAAATTTATTAAACAGTTTAGTTTCTCTTTTTTAGAAACTAACTTTTCCATTGCTACCTCTTATCCATAGATACTATAACTTTATTGCTTTAAGAACATAATTTTGTAATCGTCTTTTACTTAAAACTTGAATAATTTTTGTCATGGTTTTTGTTTCGAAATGTTTTTTATTTTTAATGGATCAAAATTTGAAATCGTTCCTTAAAAATGTATTTTTGCCGACTTCTTTAAAATGATTATCTTTTCGTCCCTGAGATTTGTGTGCATTTAGATAAATTCATTTTAGACTTCCTCAATGTAGAATGCTCACATTCTAAATTTCTCTGCATAATCACTGAAGTTTTCAACTGTGGCAAATATTAAACCAACAAGATACTTATATTGTCGAGAACATTTTATTGGTTAAATTCCTGAAGCATTTTATTTTCTACTAGTGGCACCCGCACGGCTTCGCACGTAATAGAAAAATTAAAGGTCTTTTGGTTCGCTTGTATATTTACAAATAATGTATGGGGATTTTTCTCGCCAATTGGCTTGTACCGACGTTACGGTTCCACGCTATGATAATTTCGTATCTCGCCAATTGGCTTGTGCCCATGTTACGGTTCCACGTTATGATGATTTCGTAATTTATGATAGTTTTTTTCTTAAAATTGGAATAGAAAAAGAACCACATCGAATTTTCGAAAAATCGCTTCGAGGTGCACACCCCCATGCTACATACTAACTTTGTGCCAAATTTCATGAAAATCGGCCGAACGGTTTAGGCGCTATGCGCGTCACAGACATCCTACAGACATCCAGACATCCTCCGGACAGAGAGACTTTCTGCTTTATTATTAGTAAAGATTTACGATCCTTTACTTCCCCCAATTTACCCAGGGAAACATTAACAGCCAACACTATTATCAAAAACACAAACTTATTAGATTCAATCTTGTTATTCAGTTATTTTATGATGCAGGCATTGCATACCTGCCAACTGTACTGGTTTTTCCAGGAGATTCTTGGATTTAAAAACCCTAAGTTCTTGGCTCAAAAAGCCCGTGATTGGGTTTTTCTCCAATATTTTGACTTTTCAAAACAGAGCTTGGGTTGTTCGCATGGGTCAGCTACAACCCAAATTCCAAATAATAGAATACTTCTCACTTTTTGGAAAAAAATTTATTCTAACCAAATATAAGTGCACATTAGGTATTTAAATAAACGTGCCACTTTTCTCAGACCGTAAAGTGTGTATTTCATTTCAAATATATTCAATTAAAAATAATCTTAGACAGAATAATCCAAAAGTTTATAGTGATGAAAGTTTGCATTGAGTCAGAAAATTAGAATATTCGGATTAAAGAGGGAAAAAAACTTTCAAAACAAACAATATCAATACTAGAATGAGTCATTTTTTGCTGGATTCAATGCTTTAATCCTTTCACACACGGGTTGTTACCACCTATTTACATTACAGTTAACCCTCGTTTATCGACGTTAATTCGTTCCAGACTTCACCGCGATAACTGAATTTCCGCGAAGTAGGATTCTGTATTTATAAACCGAATATTTTCCTAAATATAGGGCATGAAACATACTGACGACAATTTAAATAGATTTTTAACATAGTTAGAGCCCCCTAGACATGAAATAGCACCCTTATCCAAGATTACATTTGTATTACTTAATATATTGCACAAAATATGAGAAAACGAGATATATTAGACGGAATAGATATCACATTAATCACTAGGGAAATAAAGTACACACACACACATGCAGTTCTTACACACTACTACTAACCTATGAAAATAGCTCAACTTCAACTTGTTCAATGATGAATTAATTTCCAGTTATTGACCGTATGTGCCTCCTTTCTTCCCCTACATTTATCCTCATCAAAGGTATTACGCGTACAGCTTAAAAAGCTAGTACGTTGTTGAACACCATTCGAGATGTATTTATCCCCTAGTAATAATACGGTGGTTTATACCTTGCAGTTAGCGTTTAAGGTTAAATTGAGAAACTTTCTTCGGCGATTTTAAACCTCCACTCCCTCAACTAAGTACAACTACAGTCCCTTAGAAGAGCTTACCTTACTTAAAAGACATAATTTGTAATTCTCTTGAAAGATTAAGTTTACACGAGAACACACTAAAGGCTCATTGCTATAATTGAAAAAAAGAAAAAGAAAAAATCGCGATGTAGTGAAACCGCGAAAGTCGAAGCGCGAAGTAGCGAGGGACGACTGTAATCGTTTCTGACACTGTTTCCATACCCTCTTCAATGCGGCAACGAGCTCAGTTTTATTGGTGGGCACCAGGTCTTGAAACGCTTTCCTTAGATTTGACGGTACCACAAATTCTTAATCGTATTGAGATTGGTAGAGTTGCTTGACCAGTTTAATACCGAAATTCCTCATACTGTTTAAAATCTATGAGCCGATTTAGAGAGATGACATGGAGTAGAATCTTGCTGAAAGATAAAATGTGTAACTGCTGTGTCTCAGATAAAGTATCATGCAGTATTATTGATAAACAGCGGAAGTCACGCATTGTTTTATTTTAAGATATATATAATTTCCCAACTTCAGCAGCCCTCATGCACACACAAACCAAAAAGGATGTGTCAAATTGAAGAGAACGTCTTACACAAGATTTCTCATACGCTTTTCTTTTTAAAAGTCAAACCCGAACACCTGTTTTTGTTCACAGGTATTTTTAAAAAAGATTAATCACTAAATATAATACTTTTCTAACCTTGTTGCTCCTGTATGAGCTTCTCTTTGCTCCAAGAGAGTCGTGCACGTTTCTAGTTCATGTTTATCTTTGGTCTTACTTCGTAGATCCGCAGTCAAAACTGCAGTTTATGCAACCGTCCAAGTGTAAATAGCTAGGACAAGATAACCATACATTCTTTCCAACACTTATGGACGTAAGAAGTATTTTTCAACAACTATTTTGAACGATTTACTTTAATTTGGATTCATCTCTGCCACAGGTGTTACAATTTTTCTATCTCGTTTACTTCGTTATGTTTTAGATATTATAGTTATTACTAGTTTATTTATTTATTTTTCTATCGTTATTTTTTAGTCGGTCAGTTTTTCGATATTCCTTTAAAATCTTACATACCATACATTGTAAAGAGTTCATTTGAATTGAGTAGGATAGTTTTTTTTCTAACTTTAAGAAGTGATACAATATGTAAATTCATTTTTTTCCCTATTTATCACCTTGACGATCCATTTTAAGTAAAAAAAAAGACTTCTTTTCTCTCCAGTTGTTCAGTAAGTAGAGTTCCGTAGTTATTTAAGTTTTCAATTGAAAATTGCACAACCCAATGCGAGAATATTTTCCAATAAATAAACAGATAATGAGTGAAATTTCATTAAATTTTCACTTACTTCAATTTTACCTATTATTCAAAAAAGAAACGTTCAAACCAATAGGAAAACACGCAGGTAGTGGCCACTTCAAGGTTTATATTTGAAAAAATAGGATTCTAGGGCTCCCAATGGACTCAAAAGTGCATTAAACGTGCAGGAAGTATTACCTCCTGAACGCTTGAATCCATTGAGAAACCTGAAATTCTATTTTTTCAAATATAAACCTTGAGGTGGCGACTGCTGAAGCACTATTAAGCACTGGCAACTACTAGTGTGTTTACCTTACAATTGTTTTACAAGTGAAGCAAATGTACATACCTTTTTATAAAACTACTAGCTGACTCAGCAAACGCTGTTCTGCCTGCCATATAAATATTTTCTAGTGCATATTTTGGTGGTTAATTAAAAAATAAGGGGATATTTTGATAATTGGGAATCTGGCGCGGTCGTCTCATTTTTAGCGTAAATGATTTTATTTTGGTAACCCTGCTGATTTATAGTAACCCTATGTGAATGGATGTTACCGATCTCTTTGTTTTGATTTGCGAAGAAAAATACCTCTCGCGCAGGCACTGGAGCCAAAAACTGACGCCAATGAAGGAAGATCGCCAGATTCCCAATTATTGAAATATCCCTAAAAATAACGAATGTATTGTTAGTGTTTGGGGATGAGATCTTTGACAGAAAGATGAACGGCGCGCTGTAGACGGTGATCACCGATAAGAACAAAAACACATTAACCGTTCATTTTCTTAATACAGTAATATATATTTAAATATTCGCACACACACACACACAAATTGACTAAATTTTTGCATCATTCAAAGTTTAGCACTCACTGCTTTGTAATACAAAACAATTGCAGAATAAAATGTCAAAATGACGCGACGCTCTGGCAAAACGTCAGAAAACACTCAATGATTTTAAAAAACAAATTGTTGCCATCTTGTTTGTCTACAATAAAATGTTTAATAAATTCAAGCAAGGCTTTTACAATGATTTTCAACAATAGTTTTTACAATGATTTTCAACAATGGTTTTTACTATGATTTTCAACAGTGGTTTTTGCAATGATTTTTATTAAAAAAAGATCTGAATAGGGACACTCTGATTACCTGGTGGTATGAAATACATTTTACGACCCATTCTCATAAATACCGAATACGCATTAAAATGTTCATAAAAATCGGTCAAGCCGTTTCGGAGAAATTCAAACACTAACACCGTGACAGGAGATTTGTATATATTAGATTGCGCAAATAATTTATATTTTAATCGAACAAATATTAAAAACACCAAACATTTCTGAACATTTAAAACAGTAGCGCTTAGCAGTTGTAGACCAGAATTTCCAGACAAAAATATTTTCAAAGGTGAGAATAAAAATGTTCAAGTTTTTTTTCTGCGCACCCCACGCTGTTTCCGAATAGTTTCTCAAATTTTCCCAAAGATGTCGGAATTTCTTGACAAACTTGTACTTCCATTCACGAATTTTGAGACGTGACAAATATTTCCTTCTTTCTAAACACGAAGCCTGTGTAGGGTCGATTTCGAACAGGCAGTTTCTTCGCGTGACAGGTTGCTTGAACGGTTTGTTCGTTTGCATTCGAATGTTATTTGAATCGACTTTGTTCGAGGCGTCGTGGAATAGCTTTTGGCAGCTTTCATGTCGTGCATTCTCGGCATATATTGAGGCAATTATTCTTTGGTTGGAATGCAGTTATTCAGGATAACTTTTATCCCCGATTTCTCTGTTTTCAATTGCAATGCTCATATTTTTCTAGCGTTGCTGCATCTGTAGGTATAAAACTGCAGAAAAATCTTGAAGTGTTGAATAGAAATTATTATTATATGAATCATTTAAAGTAATAATAAATTTTTAAAGTTTTTTTTTCTTTTTTGGAGCAATCACGATTGCTTATTGCTTTCATTTGACTGTTTTTAGCGTTCTATAATTTTATTTTCCCGCCAGCACCCTCTGCCAGCACCACCGTCGACCTGCTCCTCACGATGCTGCTCCTCTAGCAAAAGCCGTCTCCAGGTTGCATCCATATGCTACACACACACGCATACATACACAACTACACACACGCACACATACACACACACAAACACATACACACACACACAAACACATACACACACAAACACACATACACACACAAACACATACACACACATACACCTACACAAATACACCTACACAAATACACACACGCATACATACAGACATCTACACGTACACACACACAAACACACACACATACACACAACTACCCACACATTCATGCGTGCACACACCCAACACATATGCCAACACACACATACACATACCCCTCCCCCCACACACACATTCATACACACAACTAGCCACACAGACACAACCACACATGCCTACACACACATACACATACCCCCTACACACAAACACACATACCCCCCACAAACAGACACACACGCCTACATACACACACTCGTGATTGCGAAAAACATAATTTGAATTCAAAATGTCAAAATTCAAATTACTATTTTTTTTTTGAGTAGTGATTTTATTAAAATCCACCTACACTGTAAAATAAATTGCAAAACGTTGTAAGTAACTTCTTCACCATTAATTAAGAAGAAGCTGTATGACTACTAGAAACCTTTATAAAAGGTCAGTTTCCAAGAGGTTTTTAAAAAAATAATGTAGTCCGACTGCGAACAAATGAGCCTTGTCAATCATTTGGGAAAACGGGTCCATTTCTTAAAATAGGCAGAGAGGGAAGAAAGGACGCGTGTCATAATTTAGAGTTGAGCAACATTTTGCAGATATGAAAAAAAAAAAACGAGCTGATGTGTGCATCACATGACTTCCTTTTACTCCAATTTAATGTTATTTGCTCATTACTGGCAATTTTAATGTGATTCAATAGTTTACACTCTAAATATCACCAACAGTGGCCAAATTGAAACAGATTAAAAAAAAAAACAATCGCCAAATTTGTCGCCAAGTTGGCGACAAAACTTGGCGACTAAAAGACTGGCGACATATCGACTAGTGTCCGCCAAATTATAACACCACTTGAGCTTACATCGAAATTAACAATGAATTCCCCCCAAAAAGGGGCAAAAGACCCTTTTAGAAACACCCGAATACAACCAAAAGGGGAAGTGTACAACTAGACCCCACTAGGAGCCTACGTACCAAATTTCAACTTTCTAGGACATACCGTTCTTGAGTTATGCGACATACATACGCACATACATACGTACATACAGACGTCACGAGAAAATTCGTTGTAATTAACTCGGGAATTGTCATTATTTATATTTCGCGTGTCTATACGTTCTTAAGCACTTATCCAAATGTGGTCGAGTCGAAAAAAAAAAACTCAATATTCATTCGGAGTGAGTAAACTGGAAATTAAGGTCGATTTTTGAGTGAAAATGTTTTCGCGAATACAATACTTCCATTTTTGTAAAAGGAAGTAAAAAGTTCTAGTATATTGTCGTTATGTGATTGTTCAGAACTGAAAGGTTAAGTTGCAACAATAGTTAAATTGAGTTGGAGAAAAAGTAAAAATGACAAGCTTTGCATTATTTAC
This sequence comes from Uloborus diversus, assembly GCF_026930045.1. Lineage (NCBI taxonomy): Eukaryota > Metazoa > Arthropoda > Arachnida > Araneae > Uloboridae > Uloborus > Uloborus diversus. Next base: position 19,343,800 of record NC_072732.1, on the reverse strand, counting down.
TGCAACCCTACTTCCGCCAATTTTCATTTGAAGTGAATTATAGGAGACATTGTTATCTCTGACCAATGGTTGCTGAAGGAAGTGCCCCCCCCCTCTCCCCTATTGTAAGATGTGACCTGTTTACAGACCAGTTTTAGTGAGACAACCGTCTTCACCGCACAAAATTAAAATGTTTTACCTCTTCGGCTAATTTCTTAAATTCGAAGGTGACGTATTCAAGCTGTAGAACCGTTGACACACTAGCAAATTCCGTTCTTCAACTTTTCTCTCCATATCGTCCCTTCACGAAAATGGACAGTTCTGAAAAAAAAGGCGGAGCCGAGGGTCAACTCTTCGTGGTCACACTTTAAGTGTTCTGGTCCAAGATATTTTTCTTATTATGAGATGTGGCCCTCGGATAAAAAAAAAAGGGTTAGGCTCCAGTAACGGCAGAACTTCGACTCCGAGTCTCAACTGACTACAACTGTATTTATATCGAGGACTGCATACTAAGTGCTTTGCCTCCATTATTTTTTATACCGGTAGATGGCAGCACCATCACCGGATCGAACAGTTAGTGATAATTTAGAACTATTCCAGGAGCTACCTGGTGCTAGCACCCCCAGAGGTATCGTTTCACTTGGAGGACATTGAGACCACGAGCATATTTAACGTCGCCCAGTCCCCTTTAATGACGACGGTGGGTCTTCGACCATCGAGGTTCGAACTCAGGACCCTCCGGCCCCGAATCCGACACTCTACCGATCGGGCTACCACGGCCCTGGCAGAACTTCCATCTTCAAACCCTGTGAAGCTGAGTGTAGGGTTTAGTGTAGTAAGTGAGCGGAGAAAATAAAGAGCGCGAACCGTTATTTTACTTTACTACATTGTGATAAAAACCCAATCGGTTTTCAGTGGTGGATATAAGGGGAAGATAATAGGGGTCATGACCCCTCTAAACCGTCGACAGTAGTATCCGTCCACATGGTGTTTAAGCACTGTATGAATAAAATGTAGGGTCAGGTGGGGTAAAATGGGTATAAAATAGCCTACTTTTGGATTTTCACTCAAGTATTTTTGTCGAAATATTTCGTTTCTAATTATTTTTTGTTTTATGCATACATTACATATGCTGAGAGTAGAATTAAATGATTTTCACACATAATTTGATACAAATTTATTTTTGAGAGGAGTGTTTATGACTATATGTTTTGTATACCCATTTTACCCCACGCAGGTGAAAATGGGTAGCCTATGGGGTAAAATGGGTATTAAAGTCTAAGAAGATATAAAAAAGCATACTCTTTGTTCAATGCAGTGTGATAGTAAAGGCATAAGAATCAGTTATCAAAATTTAACTATTTAATTTTTAAAAAATAGTGCAAACAGTAAATTTGACAAAATATTAATAAGGTTTCTTTGAACGCATGATATCCATACTTGTCTTTCTTTTAAAAAAGTAATGACCTATTGTTAATTTGTGGCTTATTAAAATTTTTTATTATTTGATGTTCTTCAATGAAACCCATGTCGTCTATACCAGGAAAAAAAAAATCCTCCATCTCGGATTTTTTGAAAGTATTTCACCTTATAAAATTTTCCTCAACATCCATCTATTTGCCAATAAATTCTTTCTTGCTTCAAAATATAATACTCAAAGTATAATACTTATACCTTTGCACCTGTGGTTAAACTTTGCTTCATAAGCATATTTTCAGCGGTTTCTATTACAAATACTTCCTCTGAATGGAGACTCTTTTTCATCTATTTTTTATTTTATTGTTTTTAAATTCCTTACGTTTTTTACTTTCAACTCTTAGCCTTTCTAAAACATCTTCGTCATTTATTTCCGGCATTTGCCAGCACCTGTTTAAGTTGTTTTAAATAAATCATGCAGGTAGCTGTCAAATCTGAAGCACTTGTTGAAATTGCTGACAATATTGCACTTTTCAAATCTTTATAAGGTGACGAAATTGTGCTTTGTGACGCATACTTTTCGGATTGAAACGAGGATGTGTTCCGAGAAATTAAAGGTAAATTAGAGTACATTAGAGAAATTGATAGAATTTGATTGCAATCAAACAAAAATGTGACGAGCAGCAGGCTGGGCCCAGCATATTCTGAGGATATATTTATTTTATGTGCAAATGCACACAAACACTAGAATAAGGATACCTGTGGCTTATTTTTATTTATTATGATAGAGTAAAGTTTATTTTATAAAATCATGGCATTGTGCATATTTTTATGTTTCAATCATTTTGAATTAACCACAAATGAATTAATATTCATTTAAAGGAAAATATGCTGTACCTTTTAAAACAACTTGCACTAATGACAAGCCTAACCATATATACCCATTTTACCCCATTTTCAAAATATGAGATTAAAAATAGAAAAAAATATTTTTTTTCTTCCTGTAAGTTGAAGCAGCAATAAAAATGTCCAACTAAAGATATTATAACACAGTAATAAAAATTCCTCAAAAATCAGGAGCTGGAGATAGAAGTTTAAGTAGACAACATGCGGCTTGAATTTATCGACTTCAATTTAAAGTGTTACCACTCACTAAAAATGATCTATTGAAAAAATATATTTTGTGATATAGAATTCAGAACAGCCAAGTATAATAACCAACTCAAAAAAATGCAAATTTAATTTTAAAAAACTGACTTTTTAAACCATATATTTTGACTACCCATTTTACCCCACTACCCATTTTACCCCACCTGACCCTAACCGATTTCAGTTGTCTTTTCGATTATTTTTGAAACTAAATTTTTAAAATTTCTTTTTTCATTGCTTATGAAATTAATTTGCAAAGTTGATCATCTCTACATAGTATAAAATGAAGTCTCCAAAAAGCGTCTGCTTGTTTGAACTCGCAAAACTCGAGAACTACCCGGCCGATTGCGCTGAAATTTTCACAGTTTGTTCCTTTAAGTCCTGAGAAGGTTTGCAGACCTGTTCGAAAAAAATTCGACGAGTAGTTCTTATTTTATTCCAATTTAGGCCCAATTTTCACATAAATTCCCGAATATGGGGGCGAAAAATTACTTGCAAATAATAATATTATATATCGTTGGAAAGGGAAGAACTGTCCGCGTTCTACGCAATTTGTTCCAATGCTCTAACTTAATTGCGGCGGGAGTTTTTTACGTGTTTAGCTCGAATTTTTTAGGCTTAGCTAAAATTTAATCACTACTTTCTTCACTAAATCCATCAATAAAAAGTGAAGGAATTGTCTCACAGTTTTCTTTTTGACAGCATTGGATAGAGCTGCTTTTTTTACTCCAGATCTAACTCGACCTAAGGTCGAAAGTTTAACCCTGTATCTCCATTAGAAAAAAGTTACAACCGAATGAAATGAAGTTCAAAAATCTTTTCTCTATTCAAGTTTTTAACCATTTTATTTTGCGTTTCCACGGTAACGCTTTTTGAATCCATTGTTTATTTTCATCTTTCTCATTTTCAATTCTTGAACTTATTTTATTTTGTGTTTCCATGGTTACGCCTTTAAAATCCATCTTTCTCGTTTTATTTTAATTCCTTAAAAGTATTTTAGTGTCAGTCGTCATTGTTTGGCAAAGAAAATTTTGCATGATGTTTTTTTTTTCTTTCATTTAATCCTGGTTATTGAAGATACTTCACTTGACGCAATGGTTTTTTTCAAGGTCGACCGGGCAAAGCCGGACAACACAGCTAGTGCCTATTAAGAGCTCTATTCCTGGCCGATTTCGTGCGTTTTATTGACAGCCTAGCATTTTAAGAAATATTTCGTGCCCAAAACCTTAGGTTCGTCAGCATACCCTAAAATGGAAGTCTGTATCCGGCACTGTCGATTATCATATTATATATTATTTCTCAAAGGCTTTTTTTTTTTTGTGACAACGTCACATTTTCGATAATAATTCATCAATTTTCATAAGTAAGACAACATTTAAAAAAAATTTTTCACCGCTTTCTGTGAAAAATAGACAAAAACCTCATTGTGGCGGCTTTTCGAAGCAAATCGTTTTTTTCTGTGTTTTAATACGAATTGCTTTAACGTGTAACGCGCCACGGGTGAAGCCTCATAGGTCATTGGTTTGAGCGTCGAGTCGTGCTAAAAACGCAAAGATGGTGGGATCGATCTCACTACGGGGTTTTGTCATTTTTCAAAGATTACTTTTCCTTTGAGTAATTCTGATCCGAATTTCCAAGAATATAGAATTTAAAGTCATTTTACAGGATTTGGTACCACTGTTGTACTGTTGTATTAAAATCAGGAAAAAAAAATTATTTTAGCATGGTAAATCACAGTATCATAAATAACATTTCATAAAAGTTTTTTTTTTGCTTTCCTAATAGTTTATAAAACTACAAAAGTAAGACATCACTTTAATTTGTTTTTTACCACCATAGGAGAAAAATAAACACACAATTCACATTGTTACTATTCAAAAAATTGCCGGTAAAAAAATCGGATTTTTACCCGTCTGCGCGTACACGACGCAAAGGAGGGTAATGTGTTTTAATGAGTCTATGTATCTTTATATGTTTGTTCCTATGGGGCGTTGTAGAGACTAAACGCCTTGATCAATTTTGATGATTCTTACGTCAATCGATTTGTCTGAAATCTGCAAGTGCCACTAAACACATGTAACAATAATCAAAATTCACTACAGCAACAAACAGTCGTCATGTTGTCAATTCGGTTATTTCAGATTCCCAACTTTTGCTATAGTCAGCCATTCTTTTTGCAGTGCTATACAACACTTTTTCTTTGTTGTGGGTGAAAGACTATTATCATGAAGTCGATTTTGATCTCTAACACGTCGCATTTGTTTTTGTCGTGAATCAGGAGACTAATTTCGCGACGTGTACTCCTGTGACGGGCTTTTTTAATTTTGCGAGAAAGATTTGACTGAAGACGTTTCCGAGCTCGGATCATCAATATTTATACAGGCCGTTTATATAGAATTTGATCACAAATTAATTAAAAACAATTATCCTAGAGTAGGAGTTAGAATCGAACCATCAACAACAGAATTCGATGAACTTCGTGGACAGGGTAAAATACACAGAACGAAAAATATTGCCATTGATATTTTGCTAGGGTGTAACTGTACACAAGCTCTAGTAAGGGACTACTTTGAACCGAGCTATGTTTGACTTAAGTTCGCGTATTTTTGCTAAAGGTTAAGCACATGTAGCTTTGAGTCGAGTTGGGTCTCTAAAGGGACTAATAATCAGTAGTTTAGACCACCGCAAGTTACTTAATAATCCTCACGATATAAACTCTCTCAATGAAATGGTGAGATTGAGAAATTTACCGTCTTATAACCATAATAACTAAGTCAATGAAAATGAACTAAAAACTGTAAAATAAATGTGGTTATAAAAAAAAAATCGACTGCGTAAAAACCAAAAAAACTAAAAATAAAAAAATAGGCCCAGTAGTTTTGAATGTTATTAAGTATGCACTACTGAATAACTACACCATTGAAATAATTTTATAATCGATACACACATAAGACAAATCCTAAATTTAGAAACAGATTAGAAGGATCGACAGTTACGTCGACCGAACGGTACGATCGACAGGACGATTAGCAGAATCGACCATTCCTTTTTGACCAATCAAGAGGTCCCGTTAAGTTTGAATGGGCCCCGACTGTTGATCCTTTTATTCTGGTTCTGAATTTATGATTTGTCTTATGTGTGTATCTTTACTAATAATAAAGCTGAAAGTCTCTCTGTCCGGAGGATGTCTGGATGTCTGTAGGATGTTTGTAGCATGTCTGTAGGATGTCTGTGACGCGCATAGCGCCTAAACCATTCGGCCGATTTTCATGAAATTTGGCACAAAGTTAGTATGTAGCATGGGGTTGTGCACCCCGATGCGATTTTTCGAAAATTCGATGTGTTTCTTTTTCTATTCCAATTTTAAGAAAAAAAATATCATAAGATTTACGAGTAAATTACGAAATTATCATAGCGTGGAACCGTAACATGGGCACAAGCCGATTGGCGAGATACGAAATTATCATAACGTGGAACCGTAAGATGGGGACAAGCCAACTGGCGAGAAAAGTCACCATACATTATTTGTAAATATACAGGCGAACCAAAAGACCTTTTGATTTTTCTATTACGGGCAAAGCCGTGCGGGTATCACTAGTCAATAATAAAACTATTTCAATAGTGTAGTAATTCAGTAGCACTTAATAACATTCTAAACTACTAGGCTTATTTTTTTATTTTTAGTTTTTTTGGTTTTTACGCAGACGGGTTTTTTGCTTTTTATAATTATGTTTTACTAAATTATGGTATTAAATGCGTATGCTTCGCACGAGTCATCTAGTTGCTTTTTATTTATATTTTCTTCTTTTGCTGAAATAAACATAATATTTTTCCCATATTATAGTACCGTAAAGCTTTCGCCCTTTAATCCTGAATAACGTTTAGGTTTTTAAAACAAAAAATTATTAGGGTATGAAACGATAATTTATATTTAATTTTAGTTGACGAATACTATTTTCAGAACTGCTATCTTCAAATCTTGTAAAGCTGTTTTTATGTTTAGGGTAGTAACTGCTCGGAGAAACGAACAAGCATGAAACGTTTTATTTCTCTTTACTTGCTTGGCGAAAGCTATCACATTTTAATTGTTTTTTTTTTAAACTAATACAAAGTATAAAAAAGAATATTTTCAGAAAGACAAATATACAGAAGCGCTCTTTTATTTTCAAAACCAGTGATGAAACTGTCTCATTGATATATTTTTTCTGAAACAAAAATTAAATATGATGTTACATGAATTTTTGATAAGAAACAAGAATCAAACGCGGGTCCAGTCGAATAAACAGGGGATCTAGTTTCTTTAACTAAAAACACTTATGGATTTTGTTGCAATTAGTACCGACTTAACTGTTATTAATATTCAGTTAAATTACTACAGATTTATTCCTTTATATTACGTAGAACATTAAGTACTTACTAATGTCGGCTAAACTGTGATTAACAAGTGATGTCATAAATCAAGAAAGAATAGAAGGTTTGAGATGTTTTGACACTCATTGTTGAAAGTGGTGCATCACAGAGGCGCAGTGAAAGGTGGTCGGCTACCCATACTTCTTGGTTTTACACATATTGTTTGTCCGAATTTGATAATTTATGCCTGTAGAACTTCGATTAACCGAATTTCGGCTAACCGAACTGATATTGAAGTTAATTTTTTTTAAAAAAATGTATTTTTTAAATAAAATAATGAATTTTCAATTTGAAAACAAAAATATTTTCTGAAAATTTGTGTGTGTGTGTGTGTGTGTGTGTGTGTGTTTTTATGTTTCTTTCAATATTTAACTTGGCATTGTAAAAAAAAATCAATTGACTTTTTAAAACTTACTACAAGGTATTTTCCGTTTTAGCTTTTAACTGTAAAACATTACTTTTGAATGTTATTAAGATTTTATTGTTCTTTTAATTAATACACTTTAAAAATTTGCGACCCTGACAAGTTTTTGTACAAAGTACTAACCGCGATTTCTAACATCCGAGGTACTAGCGGTCCCAATTAGCTCGGATAATCGAGGTTATATTGTACATGTTATGATAATTTATATGCATGCCCCCTCCTCAGAAGGTAAATTCGGGCTGCGCTAGTGCTGATACAGATTAATCTTTTTATATGTAGAATAATAAGTAGTTTTTTTAATGCCGTCTAAACTTATTCATACAGATTATGTTGGCACACATTTACCTCTTTGTGTTATGTAAAACTAGTGGTACCCGCACGGCTTTGCCCGTAGTAGAAAGTTAAAAGGTCATTTGGTTCGCCTGTATATTTACAAATAATGGATGACGAATTTCTCCCCAATTGGCTATGTTCATTCGCTCTCCCATTCCACGTCATGATAATTTCGTAATTTACTCGCCCATCTTATGATAATTTTGCTCCGGAAAGTGTTCTTAAAATTGAAATAGAAAAAGAACAAAATCCAATTTTCGAAAAATCTCTTCGAGGTGCATACCCCCATGCTACTAACTAGCTTTGCGAAATTTCATGAAAATCGCCCGAACGATCTAGGCGCTATGCTCGTCACAGAGATCCAGACATCCTACAGACAATCCTCCAGACAGAGAGACTTTGAGATTTATTATTAGTATAGATAAAGATAATAATTTTTCAATGACAATCTTTATAACATGTTTTAAAGTATATTTGATCGTTACTGGAGTAGAAATTATCTCTTTCGACAGTCACACAGGACAATTCATTTATTTCAAAATTAAATTCCGGGAAGGGCTTCATGAATCATTTCGTGTACCATCACATGGTTCCTACTGCATTCTTATTAAAAATGGAGGGGGAAAAAATTAATTTGAATTTTGACCTCTTGAATTCAAATTATGTTTTTCGCAATCACAAGTATGTGTGTGTGTGTGTATGTAGGCATGTGCATGTATGAGTGTGTGGGTAGTTGTGTGTATGAGTGTTTGTGTGTGGTGGGGAATGTGTATGTGTGTGTAGGCATGTGTGTTTGTGTCTGTGTGCAGGTAGCAGTGTGTGGGTAGTTGTGTGTATGAGTGTTTGTGTGTGGTGGGGAATGTGTGTGTGTGTGTGTAGGCATATGTGTTTGTGTCTGTGTGCAGGCATGAGTGTGATGAAAGTGTGGGTAGTTGTGACTGTATGTGTAGGTGTCTGTATATACCTGTAGGTGTCTGTATGTATGTGTAGGTGTCTGTCTGTATGTGTGTGTGTATGTATGTGTTTGTGTGCGTGTATGTGTAGGTGTCTCTATGTATGCGTGTGTTTGTTTGTGTGTAGGTGTATGTATTTGTGTGTGCGTGCGTGTGTGTAGTTGTGTATGTATGCGCGTGTGTGTAGCATATGGATGCAACCTGGAGACGGCTTTCGCTATAGGAGCAGCATCGTGAGAAGCCGGTCGACGGTGATGCTGCAGAGGGTGCTGGCGGGAAAATAAAATAAATAAATACTTCATAGAACTTTGAAAGTGCGCCAGTTGCATAATCTGTTTTGGCTTTATCTATTTAACTACACTTCTGCACATATGCTAATCACGTAATTCAATGTAACTCGATTATTCCACTTTTAGAAACAACAGTTTCAGGTCGCGATGGATAAAGAATTTTTTTTACTAATGGGGCGCATCACGGAATCGACGACAGAATCCGCTTATTTGTATTCATCGTAAATCTGGACTGGAGATTACCCGCAGCATTTTGTTCCCATCGTTTGGCAACGAGGCAAGATTCAGATTACTGGGAAAATGCTTCGTTTTGGCATCTTTTTGTTATAGTTGTGGTTTCATTCTACGCTCGTGCCCATAAACATCCTTGCGTGCTTCATTTACGAATTACGCATTTAAAACTTGGGTCTGATAATGGTTATAAAGGATTTCTTTTGTTTTAGAGGTTTTGTAATGGGATCAAAGATGGATGATCTAGAACGCACGTGCTTAATTGTTTTGTCCCTAAACTAAATTTGTCAATTTTGGTCTCATTAATTTAAGTCTTGATGGATACGTGCCAAACGCATATGAATATTTTATGCGTAGATCAAGTTCTTGGAAAACCAGATAAATATAATATTCTATTATAGATAGCAGATACGCGCTTAGACATTTAATGTTACGGTTCCACGTTATGATAATTTCGTAATTTACTCGTCAATCTCATGACATTTTTTTTCTTAAAATTGAAATAGAAAAAGAACCACATCGAATTTTCGAAAAATCGCTTCGAGGTGCACACCCCCATGCTACATACTTACTTTGTGCCAAATTTCATGAAAATCGGCCGAATGGTTAAGGCGCTATGCGCGTCACAGACATCCTACAGACATCCAGACATCCTCCGGACAGAGAGACTTTCAGCTTTATTATTAGTAAAGATAAAGATAAAGATAATGATTTTTCAATGGCAATCTTTATAACATGTGGTTATAGTTTTGACCTTATTATTGCTGTGACTTTATAATAAGGTCACAGCAATAATAAAATCCACCATTATGCTTCCACTAAGGTGCGGATGTCATTGGCACTGGGGTTGTTTCCTTCAGTCAAAAGTACTACTTTTAGTCCCTGACATTGATAGAATGAACAAAAAAAAAAAAATAACATGGACCAGAAAAATATTTTCATTTTCCCAATAGTTATTTTTTAATTAATTTATTAAAATGTCCGATTTTGAAAACAAGGCGTGGTCTTTATGACGTCACAAATGATGCAATTTGGCGCATATTTCTACCACGTTTCCACGTTATGATAATCAAGAAGCGAATTAAATGTTGCGCTCTATGCTTGCTATCAACCATATCGTTGCCAATACACGTGAGTAAAGATGCGAATTAAATATTTTTCTATGTGAATGGCAACACTGAATAGCATTTCATCATTTGTGATGTCACACGACAGAAACGTAAACAATGAAAGCACACCGATTTCAGTAATCTTTTTAAAATATTATACATGAACAAATTATTTAAAAATTGGTCAGATGCTATGTTTTTAAGCATGGTCTTTCAGAAAAAAATACCTCTAAAATTTTGGAAACAACCTCATTGTTCATTTATCTCTGGAAAAGGGCAGGCACTGTGGACTCCAGTTTTAGAAATGATAAAAAAAAAAAGCTATTACCATAAAAATATGATAATGTGTGTATGTGTATTCCCGTTAGTATAGAGATCCCACTCAAATCTATAGTCGAACTGTGAAAAATAAGAATTACGTAACTGTAAACTGAAAAAGAGACATTTTAAACTGTTTATACTTTTTATTCACAAATCTTTTATTTAAACAATGCACATTTTGATTCGGATTTGTGCTTAGACTGTTCCAACTCTTCTTTTTTTTTGAGCAATCACGATTGCTTATTGCTTTTATTTGACTGTTTGGATGTGCTATCATTTTATTTTCCCACCGCCACCTTCTGCAGCATCACCGTCAACCGGCTCCTCACGATGCTGCTCCTATAGCGAAAGCCGTCTCCAGGTTGCATCCATGTCCTACACACACGCGCATACATACACGCACGTACAAACAAACACATACACACACACACGCATACATACAGACACCTACACATACACACACACATACACACAACTACCCACACACTCATGCCTGCACACAGACACAAACATATATGCCTACACACACATACACATTCCCCCCACACAAACACTCATACACATAACTAGCCACACACTCGTACCTGCACGCAGACACAAACACACACGCCTACACACACACACACACACTCGTGATTGCGAGAAACATAATTCCTACACACACGCGCATACATACACAACTACACACACACACACACACACATACACACACATACACATACACATACGCACACAAACACATACACACAACTACCCACACACAAACACATACATACATACACACAACTACCCACACATTCATGCCTGCACACAGACACAAACACATATGCCTACACACACATACATATACCCCGCCCCCACGCACACAAACACTCATACACACAACTACCCACACACTCATGCCTGCACACAGACACAAACACACATGCCTACACACACATACACATGCCCCCTACACACAAACACCCACACTCGTGTTTGCGAATAACATAATTTGAATTCAAAATGACAAAATTCAAATTAATTTCTTTCTTTTTTTTTTTTTTTTCAATTATTTTGTTAAATCGAGCAAAATTGGGTATATAGAAAAACCATTCGCGGTACATGAGCATGTTGTCTTAGGTATTAAGCTCAAGAATTAAAAATACACCAAAACACATATTTTTGATTCATATACTACCATTTTATTAAATGTTAGTACCTGTTTTGCCCTCATCAAAATTATATTTTATGCCCAGCCTCCTTTGAATATTCCCCAAAGTTCACAAGTGTGTAGCAACAGCCAAGATACAACGCTACAGTACTTAAAAAGAAACTTTCTCAGATTCTTGGCGTCGCTTAGAGTTTTAAACGGGGTCATGTTTCCTCAAGAAATTACCAGAGTACATTGATCAAAAGGAGTATTCAAACATAGTCGCCAGATGGGGTCGATAACAGGACCTTGGAGACAAGCATCAGAGGAGCGCCCAAGATACAAGATCTTGGCAACATGCCCCAAGATTGTTTTCCTGCTTGTTAAGAGGAACGAACTGTAAACAGAATCCTTTCTCCTGAAATCTGAGAAATCTCATTAGTTGGAAGCAAAGATAAATAAAAACTTACTAATATCCTTTTCTTTCTTATTTGATATTTTCTTACTAATTAGCGCGATAATTGGGGAATAAATTTTATGAAAAAACTATTCATTAATTAGTGATATTTTGAAGAATTATAGCTTTACTTTATAAGTATTTATTTTTTTATAATTTCTTGCAAAATTCTTTTTTTTCCTCCGACACACTTTTTTCTGTCAAATTTTACGTATGTCTTAAGGTTTTGAAGCTTTTTAAACTTAGGAATTTTACAATCCAGTTTGATTTCAGTGAATGTTTTCCTTGAGGAAAAAATTCGCAGACTCCAGTAAATTATATTGCCCGCTGCAGCCATTGTCTAATGGCGGATGAAAAAGGTAAAACACACAAATGCCGTAACTTTTAACTTGCTTTGAAGCTTAGTGAATGGCAGTAATTTTTCATCGTGTTTGTGGGAAGCTTTTTTTTTTCGAGCAATCACGATTGCTTATTGTTCTCAATTGATTGTTTTTGTCGTTCCTTTGATTTTCCCCACCGCCACCCTCCGCACCATCACCGTCGACCGGTTCCTCACGATGCTGCTCCTGTAGCGAAAGCAGTCTCCAGGTTGCATCCATGTCCTGCATACACGCGCATACATACGCGACTACACACATACACACACACAAACACATACACACACGCATACATACAGACACCTACACACACGCATACCTACAGACACCCACACATACACACACAAGAACATACACACACAACTACCCACACATTCCTGCCTGCACACAGACACAAACACATATGCCTACACACACATACACATACCCCCCCCCCCACGCACACACATTCATACACACAACTACCCACACACTTATGCCAGCACACAGACACAAACACACATGCTTACACACACATACCCACACACACAAACACACACGCCTACATACACACACTCGTGATTGCGAAAAACATAATTTGAATTCCAGATGTCAAAATTCAAATTAATTTTTTTTTCTATTCTCCTGAAATTACATTACACCACAAACTGTCTGAAGCCTGTAATTTACCCCATAGAAAACACATGGAATGGAATGTTTTACCTTTTTCGGTAGTGTTGTCAATCATCGCAAGGTAGCGTATTCGAGCTCTGGAGTTTCGAATGCTCTTTTGCTCTCTATACAATTCTCCATGAATTCGGTTCTGTTCGGTAGGGTAACGGCAGTAGTACAAGACAAGGGTCCAGGAACAGACGGTCGTAAGTTTTGATTTGCATAATAGGAATAGGGAAGTTGCAACCTATTAAATGTTCATATTCTGGCTATTGGATATTGTTAATTGACCCTCAAAACTAAAAAATTCACCATCGCCGAAATTTAAAACACCGTGATTGATTTTTAATGAATTTTTAAAAATCCACGCGCAAAAGCTCGCTTTTTTGAAACGTCACGAGCCTACGTCACAGGGCGCTAATGGGCAGCCTTCCGCCGAAGATTCCTTGTTTTCGCTAGGGACATTTTGAGAGCGTTGATATTTTTATTTTTTAGAAATTCAATAATCCTTTTGAACACACTATGGAGGCCGGATTCGTTAAAGCACAATCTAATAATCTTCCTCAAGTAACATCAATGATGGTATTCGAATATTTCCGAGAGGATGAGAGGTTTAATGTTCCAGAAACGCGAGGAGTTAAATGCGAGGAGATAAGCCTTTTACGTTTCGTCTTCGAAGTCGAATGCACGTCCTTCGGCTTCTCCCCTATCGGAAGAGCGCATGATGTCACTTCCTATGCCATTTGACGTCACAAGCACTTGAACTTAAAAAAAAAACTACTTATCGTTTCGCAAAAATTTTTTCACCTATGATGTTCATACATGTTACTCAATCATATAAAAATAAAATTGAAAAATCGAAAACTTCCCTATTATAAGCGGGTAAAACCGATGTTGCTGTAACCTATGAATACGGTACAGCCATCTAGTGTTATCAGAGTGAATTTTACGTGCCAGTTGGTATTTACAAGGCAGTGATGAAAGGTTATAAACAAAAACCACAAGGTCTGCCGTTGTTCGTGTTCATTTGAACTCAATAAGGTTTTAGATCTAAAAATAAAGAACGTTTGCACATTTTGAAGAGATAAGGGGAATTCTGTCCATTACTCATCTTTTCCTCATCCTATCTGTTACAAGGTATCAGAAATCGTATAGGATAGACCAGTATTTCCCAATCTTCGGCCAATGGCCACATACGGTCCGTAAAACTGATCCATTTGGCTCGCATATCTGAACAGTATTGCGAATCGAAAACTATGTTCAGAAAATTTCCAAAATTACCAACCATTTTCTTTCGGTATTAAGAATAAATTATGCAAATTCGGAGCTGAATGGTCAGAAAACGGATCCTTAACCCATATTTTGAACTTTTTATTGATAAAATGAGCAGACAGTAATAACGATGCAAGTCTTGGTTTTTAATTTTACCTCCTTTTTATTACTTTCCCATGGTATACGGGGGAGGGGAGGGGAAATCAAATATATTTAATTTTTAATGAGCTCTGGCCCACAAGAGTCATTTTAATATAAAGTGCGGCCCTCGAGTAAAAAAAGTTTGGACACCAATGGGATAGACCAATTATTGTGAATGACCACTTAAACGGAATTTTACTGTGTAAAATTCATGACATCATTAAAATTGCAATACTTGGCACATGACAACAAAAACATTTTAATTGATGCGTGTTGCTATTTTTTGAAATTGGGGAACTTTTACGGTTCTAGTTCGGTTTTTTTTTTTTTTTCTTAATCTTTACTTATACTCATAATAAGCTGAAAGTCTCTCTGTCGGGTTCTCTGTGACGTTCGCCTAGACCGTTCCGCCAATGTTCATGAAATTTGGCACAAAATTAGTTTGTAGCATGGGAGTGAGCACCTCGAAGCGATTTTTTGAAAACTCGATTTTGTTCATTTTCTATTATTTTCTTTTTACCACCATTGGTGGAATTAATTCTTCTACAATACCATAACATGGACGAGCAAGTTAATATAGCATATTGGCGAGAAATTCATCTCCCATTATTTGTAAATATACAGGCGAACCAAATGACCTTTTTTTTAATTTTCTTCAACGGGCAAAGCCGTGCGGGTACCGCTAGTTATTTAATAAAATGAAAGAAAATCAAGGTTTATTCACTTATTTTTTCTTTAATAAACTTGAAGCGATTCACATGCACTCCAAGAAGTATTTTAAACGTTTTAAATTAAACTAAGAAAAAAGCCCCAAGTGCTCGCCCACAAATGGCGTCACGTTTCGAAGAGAGATTCCTATTCCTATTCCTATTCAGAGTCACAACTGACTACAACTGTATTTATGTCGAGGACTGCATACTAAGTGCCTTGCCTCCATTATTTTATATACCGATAGATGGCAGCACCATCACCGGATCGAACAGTTAATGAGAATTTAGAACTAGTCCAGGAGCTTGTGGCTAGCTGGTGCTAGCACCCCCAGAGGTATCGTTTCACTTGGAGGACATTGAGACCACGAGCATGTTTAACGTCGCCCAGTCCCCTTTAATGACGACGGTGGGTCTTCGACCGTCGAGGTTCGAACTCAGGACCCTCCGGCCCCGAATCCGACACTCTACCGATCGGGCTAGGAAGAGAGGTTCGTGAAATTGTGAAAGTTTAACGAGAGGGAGGGAAGGGGGTAACAAGAGGTGACAATACACGATTTTGTATTGAATTATACTCATTAAAACCAGATTGACAAGAGGAAATGAGACAGACAAATGAGGGAAGGGGGGGGGGTCAAATTCGTTGAAAAAAGTGTAACATCAGTTATATATACGAAGGGCCTCTCAGTGAATAAGCACCTTAAACTAATAAACAAACACGGTATTTTTTTTTAGAAATATATTGAATTGTTGGCAATTATATAACAAAAAACTTTTGAAAGCTTTTTTTGAGCAATCACGACTGCCTATTGTTCTCACTTGACATTTTTGAATTCCTATGATTTTATTCCCCCCCCCCTTCCGCCTCCCTCTGCAGCTCCACCGTCGGCCGGCCTCACGATGCTGCTCCTCTAGCGAAAACCGTCTGCAGGTTGCGTCAATATCCTACACTTACACGCATACATACACGCAGCTACACGCACACACATACACCCCCACACACAAACACACACACACACACACCTACACACACACACAGTTACCTAAACACTCATGCCTGCACACGGACACAAAGATATGCCTACACACACATACCCCCACCCCCACACACAAACACGCATACACACAATTACCCACACAAACACACAAACACACATGCCTACACACATACACCCCCACCCCACACACAAACACACACGCCTACATACACCCACCTACACATACACACAATTACCCAAACACTCATGCCTGCACACGGACACAAACATATGCCTACACACACATACCCCCACCCCCACACACAAACACACATACACACAATTACCCACACATACACACAAACACACATGCCTACACACATACACCTCCACTCCACACACAAACACACACGCCTACATACACACACCTACACATACACACAATTACCCAAACACTCATGCCTGCACACGGACACAAACATATGCCTACACACACATACCCCCACCCCCACACACAAACACACATACACACAATTACCCACACATACACACAAACACACATGCCTACACACATACACCTCCACTCCACACACAAACACACACGCCTACATACACACATCTACACATACACATAATTACCCAAACACTTATGCCTGCACACGGATACAAACATATGCCTACACACACATACCCCCACCCCCACACACAAACACACATACACACAATTACCCACACATACACACAAACACACATGCCTACACACATACACCTCCACTCCACACACAAACACACACGCCTACATACACACACCTACACATACACACAATTACCCAAACACTCATGCCTGCACACGGACACAAACATATGCCTACACACACATACCCCCACCCCCACACACAAACACACATACACACAATTACCCACACATACACACAAACACACATGCCTACACACATACACCTCCACTCCACACACAAACACACACGCCTACATACACACACCTACACATACACACAATTACCCAAACAGTCATGCCTGCACACAGACACAAACATATGCCTACACACACATACCCCCACCCCCACACACAAACACACATACACACAATTACCCACACATACACACAAACACACATGCCTACACACATACACCCCCACACCACACACAAACACACACGCCTACATACACACATCTACACATACACATAATTACCCAAACACTTATGCCTGCACACGGATACAAACATATGCCTACACACACATACCCCCACACACAAACACACATGCCTACACACATACACCCCCACTCCACACACAAACACACACGCCTACATACACACACCTACACATATACACAATTACCCAAACACTCATGCCTGCACACGGACACAAACATATGCCTACACACACATACCCCCACCCCCACACACAAACACACATACACACAATTACCCACACATACACACAAACACACATGCCTGCACACATACACCCCCACTCCACACACAAACACACACGCCTACATACACACATCTACACATACACATAATTACCCAAACACTTATGCCTGCACACGGATACAAACATATGCCTACACACACATACCCCCACACACAAACACACATGCACACAATTACCCACACATACACACAAACTCACATGCCTACACACATACACCCCCCACCCCACACACAAACACACACGCCTACATACACACACCTACACATACACACAATTACCCAAACACTCATGCCTGCACACGGACACAAACATATGCCTACACACACATACCCCCACCCCCACACACAAACACACATACACACAATTACCCACACATACACACAAACACACATGCCTACACACATACACCCCCACACCACACACAAACACACACGCCTACATACACACATCTACACATACACATAATTACCCAAACACTTATGCCTGCACACGGACACAAACATATGCCTACACACACATACCCCCACCCCCACACACAAACACACATACACACAATTAGCCACACATACACACAAACACACATGCCGACACACATACACCCCCCACCCCACACACAAACACACACGCCTACATACACATACCTACACATAGACACAATTACCCAAACACTCATGCCTGCACACGGACACAAACATATGCCTACACACACATATCCCCACCCCCCCACACACAAACACACATACACACAATTACCCACACATATACGCAAACACACATGCCTACACACATACACCCCCACCCCACACACAAACACACACGCCTACATACACACACCTACACATACACACGATTACCCAAACACTCATACCTGCACACGGACACAAACATATGCCTACACACACATACCCCCACCCCCACACGCAAACACACATACACACAATTACCCACACATACACACAAACACACATGCCGACACACATACACCCCCCCACCCCCACACACAAACACACACGCCTACATAAACACACCTACACATACACACAATTACCTAAACACTCATGCCTGCAACGGACACAAACATATGCCTACACACACATACCCCCACCCCCACACACAAACACACATACACACAATTACCCACACATACACACAAACACACATGCCTACACACATACACCCCCCACCCCACACACAAACGCACACGCCTACATACACACACACTCGTGATTGCGAAAAACATAATTTGAATTCAAGATGTCAAAGTTCAAATTAATTTTTTCATTTTTTTTAAATACCAGTTGTTATTTATCTGGGGCATGTTCCTTCACTGATACCTTGACACTATGATGAGACACAGAGTTTGACGTAATAGCATAAGGTACTGCTTTTCAAGTAAAACAAGTAGCAACAATTTCTGTTTCAATCAGAAATCAATCCGTTTCTTTTTTTTTGGCGTTATGTTTTCCTTTTCTTTGCACTTTTTTTTTAAACTACGAGTTTTGAACATTGACATTAAACGAGCTGATGTGTGCATCACATGACTTCCTTTTACTCAAATTTAATGTCATTTTCTCATTATTGGCAGTTTTAATGTGATTCAATAGTTAATTCTCTAAATATCACCAACAGTGGCCAAATTGAAACCAGACTTGAAAAAAAAAAATTGCCAAATTTGTCGCCAAGTTGGTGAAAAACTTGGCAATCAAAAGACTGGCGATATATCGCCAAGTGTCCGCCAGATTATAACACCACTTGAGTTTGCATCGAAGTTAACAATGATTTCCTCTCAAAAAAGGGGCAAAAGATCCCCTTTGGAGCACTCGAATGCAACCAAAAACGGAGGTGCACAACTAGACCCCACTAGGAGTCTATGTACCTAATTTCAACTTTTTAGGACATTCCGTAAATGAGTTATGCGTTATACATACACACATACACAAATACATACGTACATACAGATGTCACGAGAAAACTCGTTGTAATTAACTCGGGAATCGTCAAAATGGATATTTCGAGTGTCTGTACGTTCCTAGGCATACAGGGTGTCCCAAAAGGTCGTTTACAAACTTAACATGCTGGTCTGTCATATCATGATGAACGAGATTTACATAGTAACATACGTTCGAAAATGTGTTGTGTGCTGGCACACTACATACACACAAAGTCAGACACTAAAGGATGCACAACATGTCGCATATTTATTACACAAAGACGATGTTACGCAACATTTTAGTTTTCAAGGAAGGCTTATAGCTGTTGTTGAAATTTGCTGCCTTTAGCTGACATACACGCGTCGCAACGACAAAGTATCGACCGTTGTAATAACGATCCATTCGGACAAGATTTCACCGATCGCTGCGTTGTCGTTGCAACGTGATTATGAGAGCTGACGAGACGGAAATTTTATCAACTACTTTAAGCTTTCCTTAAAATTTAAAATATTGTGCTAAACTATCTTTGTGTAATAGATTTGCGACATGTTGTGCATCCGTTAGTGTCTGACTTTGTGTGCATGTAGTGCGCCAACATTGCGTTTGGGAACACATGTTCCTATGTAAATCATGTTCATCATGATATGACAGAGCTGCATGTTAAGTTTGTAAACGACATTTTGGGACACCCTGTATATCCACGTGTGGTCAGGTTGAAAAAAGGAAATCAATATTAATTCGAGGTTGAGCAAAATGGAAATTAAGGCCGATTTTCGAGTGAAAATTTTTTCGCGAATACAATACTTCCTTTTTTGTAAGAGGAAGTAAAAAAATATATATTTGACTTTACAACACTCTACATATCCCTTCAGAAATAAACCCAAATTCAAATGACACAAAAGCATTTTGTTTTACTTGCTCAAACTACCGTTATTTCTTTCAGAAATATGTTGGTAAAAGTAAGCCGTAAATTTCATTTTCCGCCGTTTTTCTTGCCTTCAATTTGGCAACAGAGAAGAAATATTTATTCTGGACGTTGTTCTGGAGCTTTAGAAAAATAGAGATTTTCCCATCTTATACATATAAAATCTGAGTATCTATCTATCTATCTATCTATGTCCAAGCTTCTTCTCCCGAACGACAGTGAACTGAGCATCGAACCAGGTATCGATGGATTCGTCATCTTCCCGCCTTCATGTTTGGCTATTTAACATAATCCTCTTATAATAATTAGCGGAGATATCAATTAAAAATTATTAATTATGACTCTTGGATTTCAAAATAAAATCCATATTTTTCGAAGGCTTTCCTCCATTCAAATTATTATTCAGTGCTTCAACTCAACTTTCCGGATGAACGCTTTTATTAAAATTTACAGCGTGAAGAAAATCATTGAGATGAAAGATCTGTTGCCATTTCTTTTTCTCGAATATGAACAGGTAAAATTCTTGTTTTTGTTTTGAGGCTTTTCCTGTAATCAGGGGATTTAAATTGTTTACTTTTTTGGGGGGTTTTCCGCAATCTGCCGCAAAACTACACTGACTTTTTTTTTTTTTTTGGTTCAAACCTGAGTGTTGAACTCGCGTCACTTGACATAACTTTCATTTTCGAGGAGGACCGTACACGTCGTAAAGTAAATGAGTGATTTACAAGTTATTTGAGTTCTTTGAGGGTTTGTACCTGGAAAACGGATTGATGTAATTCTTGTACGACCATGTGGATAGAATCCATCCAAATATTTATCTGAGTGGTATGTTGCATTAATAAACACCCGGGCAACGCCGGGTAGTAGACTATTTTATGTAAAAAGCGGATTGTTATTGTGCATAAATATTTCCGATATAGTCTATCAGATGTAATTCAGTTTAACGTGAGTAAAGATTATAGTTGATAATGCATATATTTTCCCCTTTTGTGCTGACTGAAAATGTACTCATAACTTGTATCATTGATAACGATTATTAACGTTGATGAGGTGTTTTGGCAAAAATATGTTTTACTGGTGTTTTGCAAACCTTGCTTTACGCGCATTTATTTATTCCTTAACGCGTTAGAAACTAGTGTCAGTGTACTACAAAAGCATCAACTGGACTGCTCTTACATTTTTTAGGTAGCCCGTGCAACGCCGGGCACGCAGCTAGTAGACTAATAATAAGAGTAGACCGAGCTATGGCAACCCTTTTGCTGCTCATAAACCAAACCATGTGACTGGTGGATATCCTAGCAACAGCGGGCGTTGATCGAAGCAGACGATCAACGCCAGCGCGAAATAAAATAAATAGAATTGATGGAACACGGAAGAATGATCTTTTATGGAGTCCGATTTGTGAATTTGTTATTCTAAGTTGTAAATATTTTATTAATATAGTGAGTTTTTCGTTTAGATAGTATTGTGCATTTTCTTTAGTCAATTTCAATAACTCTCTAAGCAAAAAAAGATGCAAGCGACCAAGAAGAATCAGCAAACAGTAAGATTTTTACCTACAGTTTCAATTTAAGATACCGATTAGTACATTTTTGCGTTAACGCAAAACGTTTACGCCATTTCGTTCACACCAACGCTGACAGCTCCGAATGAAATAAAAGTTACCGAAAACTGATCAAAAACTAGTACTAATGTCAAAATAATGCATAACTAAAAGAAAAACAGTTGAATCTCTGCACCTGGAAAAAAAAAATTATAATGAAAACACATTGTCTTAAAATACATGTCGAGTGTCAAACTATAGATAATGCTGCCATCTAGCAACCATGCTGCCAAAGTCTTCGCCAAGCCCTTCCACTAGTCACATGATACATCTATGAACCAATTTTCTTCATCAGCAAGAATGAGAAAGCTCGATCTACTCTTATTATTAGTCTATGGATTTTCCCCTCTTGGTTAGTAAAGTTTATTGGTCTTTTTTTCTTCCCCTTAGGAATAATTTCGATTTTTAATAAAACTAAGATTGTTGAAGTAAGGTGAATTATTTAATTTGGGAGAAAAATGCACCCCGATAGTTTAAGAATAAAGTTTGCTTACTTGAGATTTGAAGCGGTTCTTCAATAAGTGGCGATGGTTCATTACGTTACTTGAAAGTTAAATTGAGTTTGGGTTTAACTTTTACGACTCGTTAAAGTGAACATTAAAATTGGAGTTATTATGATTCTGATTCTTTCTCAACATTACCTAAAATTTATTTCTCTAGATGTTATTTTTCTTCTGCTTGTTTTGTAATTCGTTTTTTAGCTTGATTGCTTGAGATATATATTTTAAACTCTGTTCAAAATTTATTTGTTATCTTTTTTGATATTTTTCGGGGCCATTTTGAAGTTGTCTTTTGCCTGAGTTTCTGATAGTAAACAAAATCAATGTAATGTTGCAACTGAAAAATTAATTGTTCTTCTTAATACCTCTTTATTACTGCACAGCTTGAAGTAATGGAGCTTTTGAAATAGCCCCGATGAAATGTTAGTTTTAGAGTTGCAAAATGTGTGGACAATCAAACATACCGGGCTTTATTACTTTACTAGTGATACCCGCACGTCTTTGCCCGTAATAGAAAAATCAAAAGGTCTTTTGGTTCGCCTGTATATTTACAAATAATGTATGGTGAATTTTCTCGCCAGTTGGCTTGTACCCATCTTACGGTTCCACGTTATGATAATTTCGTATCTCGCCAATTGGCTTGTGCCCATGTTACGGTTCGACGTTATGATAATTTCGCAATTTACTCGTCCATCTTATGATATTTTTTTTCTTAAAATAGGAATAGAAAAAGAACGACATCGAATTTTCGAAAATTCGCTTCTAGGTGCACATCCCCATGCTACATACTAACTTTGTGCCAAATTTTATGAATATCGGCCGAATGGTTTAGGCGCTATGCGCGTCACAGAGATCCTACAGACACCCTACAGACATCCTACAGACACCCTACAGACATCCAGACATCCTCCGGACAGAGAGACTTTCAGCTTTATTATAAGTAAAGAAGATCGATCAGAAAAGATTGTTATAAGATAACTAAATAACTAAACCGTTTCCTAAATTTGATTAAGTTTTTAAAGACTACTTAAAGCGTTTCTCATTCAATGATGAAGTAGATATATGATTATTCCGCAACAATAAGTACATATTTCGAGTTAAATATTTGGATCATTAGGATTTAGAGAATATGATGGAAGCTCAAGTTTCTATCTAATGCGTTGGTTCCCAACCTTTTTCTCACCACTACCCCTTTTTGGCCAGTTAAACGACCCATGACCTCATATATGTACTCCCATATGTGCTCTTTGTGTAACGCTAAGCATTTGTTACAAAAATCAGAAAAATATGTGATACTTTTAACGCGCATTTTGACACATTAAAAACTCTTATACTCAATCGATTTTCCGATTTACCATACATTTGTAGTTATTAGGAATAATAGAAAATCTTTATTATTAAACTTCTGAAAAGTACCGCATAAAACTATAATTTTAGGAACTCTATGATTACTTTCAGAACAAACTTTAAGCAACATACTTCTTTATCTTTATCTTTTCTTTACTAATAATAAAGCTGAATGTCCTCTGTTCGGATCTCTGTCTGTCCGGACTCTCTATGACGCGCATTGCGCCTGGACCGTTCGGCCGATTTTCATGAAATTTGGAACAAAGTTTGTTTGTAGCATGGGGTGTGCACCTCGAAGCAATTTTTCAATTTGCCAAAACGAAGTATTTTCCCAGTAATCTGAATCTTGCTTCGTTGCCAAACGATGGGAACAAAATGCTGCGGGTAATCTCCAGCCCAGATTTACGATGAATACAAATAAGCGGATTCTGTCGTCAATTCCGTGATGTGCCCCATTAGTAAAAAAAAAATTCTTTATCCACCGCGACCTGAAACTGTTGTTTCTAAAAGTGGAATAATCGAGTTACATTGAATTACGTGATTAGCATATGTGCAGAAGAGTAGTTAAATAGATAAAGCCAAAACAGATTATGCAACTGGGGCACTTTCAAAGTTCTATGAAGTATTATTTGTTTTTGTTTTTTTTTCTGCATTTTGCTTTCTAGCTTGATTTTAATAAGAATGCAGCAGGAGGCATGTGATGGTACACGAAATGATTCATGAAGCCTTTCCCGGAATTTAATTTTGGAAATAAATGAATCGCTCTGTGTGACTGTCAAATAAGATAATTTCTACTCCAGAAACGATCAAATATACTTTAAAACATGTTATAAAGATAGTCATTGAAAAATTATTACCTTTATAATAATAAAGCTCAAAGTCTCTCTGCCTGGAGGATGTCTGTAGGATGTCTGGATCTCTGTGACGGGCATAGCGCCTAGACCGTTCGGCCGATTTTCATGAAATTTGGCACAAAGTTAGTTTGTAGCATGGGGGTTTGCACCTCGAAGCAATTTTTCAAAAATTCGATTTTGTTCTTTTTCTATTTCAATTTTAAGAACATTTTCCGGAGCAAAATTATCATAGGATGGACGAGTAAATTACGAAATTATCATGACGTGGAATGGGAGAGCGAATGAACATAGCCAATTGGCGAGAAATTCGTCATCCATTATTTGTAAATATACAGGCGAACCGAATGACCTTTTAATTTTCAACTACGGGCAAAGCCGTGCGGGTACCACTAGTAAATGAATAAAATTAAACACAATGAACATCACTGTAACGAAAAATGAAAATCGTACTGTTTTTTTTTCTTCTCATAAAGTGTTTTTTTTTTTCAATAATGTACATTTTAAATGTCACGACCCCTTAAAAAAGGCTTCTCGATCTCCTTTGAAGCCGCGAGTTACATGTTGGGAACCTCTGATCTAATACATCTTAATGAGCCCTACTGTCAACATGCTCCGACAAGACACGTATATTTTGTATCCGCGTTGTTGTCCAAAATTGAAATATGCAAATTTCAGGTCAATTTATATGATTTCGTTTTGTGTGTGAACTTAAAAGAAACTGTACAAACACAAAACATGAATCGGTATTGTTCACACGCTTTCGACTAGAAACAGGGGTCAGGATCCAAAATAATGTAAAATATGCGGGTTTTTAAATTACACGTCGAGACTGGGCCAACCCACCGTCATCTAACTTGTTGTCCAGTATAAACACGAAATAGTCAACATCCTTTGACCTGGAACAATAAGGAGAAGCTCTCCATTCTTCAAGAAATATTGTAAACCTAGTGGTACCCGCACGGCTTTGCCCGTAATAGAAAAATTAAAAGGTCTTTTGGTTCGCCGGTATATTTACAAATAATGTATGGTGAATTTTCTCGCCTATTGGCGAGATCCATGTTACGGTTCCACGTTATGATAATTTCGTATCTTGCCAATTGGCTTGCGCCCATGTTCCCGTTCCACGTTATGATAATTTCGTAATTTACTCGTCCATCTTATGATAGTTTTGTTCTTAAAATTGGAATAGAAAAAGAACCACATCGAATTTTCGAAAAATCGCTTCGAGATGTACAACCCCATGCTACAAACTAACTTTGTGCCAATTTTCTTGAAAATCGACCGAACGGTCTAGGCGCTATGCGCGTCACAGAGATCCAGACAACCTACATACATCCCACAGACATCCTCCGGACAGAAAGACTTTTAACTTTATTATTAGTAAAGATAAAAAAGGCACTTAACTTGTTTTCTTCATTGCTATTGTAAACTATTAGGATGTCATGAGACACGTCAACATCATTTGACTTGAAGCAAGAAGGAGAAGCTGTCCCCGTTTAGAAATATTGTTATAAGGCACTTAGCTTGTTTCTTCATTGCTATTGTAAACTATTAGGATGTCATGAGACACGTCAACATCCTTTGACTTGAAGCAAGAAGGAGAAGCTGTCCCCGTTTAGAAATATTGTAATAAGGCACTTAGCTTGTTTCTTCATTGCTATTGTAAACTATTAGGATGTCACAAGACACGTCAACATCCATTGACTTGAAGCAAGAAGGAGAAGCTGTCCCCGTTTAGAAATATTGTAATAAGGCACTTAGCTTGTTTCTTCATTGCTATTGTAAACTATTAGGATGTCATGAGACACGTCAACATCCTTTGACTTGAAGCAAGAAGGAGAAGCTGTCCCCGTTTAGAAATATTGTAATAAGGCACTTAGCTTGTTTCTTCATTGCTATTGTAAACTATTAGGATGTCATGAGACACGTCAACATCCTTTGACTTGAAGCAAGAAGGAGAAGCTGTCCCCGTTTAGAAATATTGTAATAAGGCACTTAGCTTGTTTCTTCATTGCTATTGTAAACTATTAGGATGTCACAAGACACGTCAACATCCATTGACTTGAAGCAAGAAGGAGAAGCTGTCCCCGTTTAGAAATATTGTAATAAGGCACTTAGCTTGTTTCTTCATTGCTATTGTAAACTATTAGGATGTCATGAGACACGTCAACATCCTTTGACTTGAAGCAAGAAGGAGAAAAATCCGTTTAGAAATATTGTAATAAGGCACTTAGCTTGTTTCTTCATTGCTATTGTAAACTATTAGGATGTCATGAGACACGTCAACATCCTTTGACTTGAAGCAAGAAGGAGAAGCTGTCCCCGTTTAGAAATATTGTAATAAGGCACTTAGCTTGTTTCTTCATTGCTATTGTAAACTATTAGGATGTCATGAGACACGTCAACATCCTTTGACTTGAAGCAAGAAGGAGAAGCTGTCCCCGTTTAGAAATATTGTAATAAGGCACTTAGCTTGTTTCTTCATTGCTATTGTAAACTTTTAGGATGTCACAAGACACGTCAACATCCATTGACTTGAAGCAAGAAGGAGAAGCTGTCCCCGTTTAGAAATATTGTAATAAGGCACTTAACTTTTTTCTTCATTGCTATTGTTAACTATTAGGATGTCACAATACACGTCAACATCCTTTGACTTGAAGCAAGAAGGAGAAGCTGTCCCCGTTTAGAAATATTGTAATAAGGCACTTAGCTTGTTTCTTCATTGCTATTGTAAACTATTAGGATGTCATGAGACACGTCAACATCCTTTGGCTTGGAACAATAAGGAGAAGCTCTCCATTCTTTAAGAAATATTGCAATAAGGCACTTAGCTTGTTTCTTCATTGCTATTGTAAACTCTTAGGATTTCATGAAACACGCTCTCTCTAAAGGGAATGTATTTTAACTATAACAACCTGCTACAACTCAAACATATGTATAACTTAGCATTATTAGCATGTTACTTCATAAAAATACAGCTGGACACGTGAAAAATTTTATTATATTTAAGCTGATACGTGCACTAAAAAAGATGTTACATTGTGTAATTCTCCAACAGTGACTTATGGTAATGTCCCAAGGGCATGGCGTGATTTCCCAACTTAGTCATGGAGCCATCCACGCGTAGCGGGCATGAAGTAGGAGTTGCCACATCAATTTATTGAGGTGCTACTGTTATTAACAGTGTTCTGTCAACATTCGAAAACTAGCAACGCCTTTCTTCCTGGGTAAATCAGGAAGAACCTACACTGTAAAAACGATTCAGAAATGTTCCTGGAAAATAATGGGCAGTTGATGTGCCCAATATCTGCCAGTAACATATCTTGCAAATTCCAGGAACTTTTTCCGTTAAAATAGTAACCTTCCTGACATTATCCTGAAAGCCACCTGAAAAATTCAGAAATCTTCCCGCTTAAAACCAGTCGTGTCTGTGGAAGTAATATCTTAGCATCATTCTGATTTATCAAGGAAGTTAACAGAGCATTATTGCAAACACGGCCAAAGCTATGCCAAAATCGCAAGTAAGTAACGAGAATTTTACTTGTCTGCAAACCTTGCAAAGCAATGCAGTCCACACTTTTTTCGCTCCCTTTGAGAGCTTAATTAGCATGGACGGGCCGTACTTGAAGTAAAGCCGATACACTTTATAAATACGCTCAGTTAATCTTTAAACTGGGAGCTAAAAATATTTTTCACAACAGTGAAAAGTCTGCATTCTTGCGACTTGTAGCAATTCAGGAAACTTTTTGTCAAGAATACTTAATTTTTCCAGGAAGTGGATAAAAACCATTAAAATCCCGAAACGTGACACGAAAATACCCAGTAACGTTTCAGAATTTTTTTACAGTGTAGACCTTGCCGAGTTAAGATTTTTTTTCGGATTAATTTGTGACAATGGGGTTGTTTCCTTCAATATAAAGTAGTACTTTTAGTCACTGAAATTGATAAAATAAGCAAAAAAAAAAAAAAAAACATGAACCCAGAAAATTCTTTCATTTTCCCAGCAGTTATTTTTTAATTGATTTTTCAAATTGTCCGGTTTTTCAAACAAGGCGTGGTCTCGATGACGTCACAAATGATGCTCTGTGGCGCATCTTTGTGCCACGTTTCCACGTTATGATAATCAAGAAGCGAATTAAAATTGCGCTCTATGTTTGCTATCAACTATATCGTTGCTAATACACGTGAGTAATGATGCGAATTAAATATTTTGATCTGTGAATGGCAACACAAAATTTAATTTCATTATTTGTGATGTCATCGGCAAGAAATGTGAACAATAAATGCTCACCGATTTAAGTATTTTTTTAAAAATATTAAACTTAAAACATATTACTTAAAAATAGTTAGATGCTATGTTTTTAAGCATGGTCTTTCAGAAAAAAAATACTTTTAAAATTCTGGAAACGGCTCCCATTATCATTATTCCAAAGCACGAATTTTTTCATTGCGCCTACAGTAGAGACAAGATTCTCTCTTTCCCAAGTTTCTACAAATCTACCGTAACATGCAATATATTGGGAGCCCAGTTATGACAACCGAAGACTGCAGTTTCGTCTTTGTTATGGATTCATTAGCCTGGAATAGTCAATAACCAAACCGGAGGCAAATGTCATCGCATTGACGTCGAGAATGCCAACGAAAAAACTGGTTTGCTAAATTAATTTTAGTTTTTAGTTTGTTGGCACTCTCGGCTTCAATGAGATGACATCTGCCTCCAGTTCGGTTACTGACTATTCTAGGCTGAGATGATCACAGCAAGGATGAGGTTTCAGACTCTGTGGAAGTATTAAACGTCATCTGATTGAAACTGAGAATGCCAACCAAAAAATTGGTGTGCTAAATTTAGTTTAGCTATCAATTTATTCGTACTATCAGTTTGAATGAGATGACATCTGCCTCCGGTTCTGTTACTGACTATTCAAGACTGAAGAGACCATAACAAAGATGAAACTTCAAACTCTGATACAACCGGGCTGACAGTATATTGCATTTAGTTCTGTCTTAACCCTGGCTTTTTGGCGGCAACTTACTGATTAAGAATCTACACTTAGTTTGAAAATCTGCTTACCATAATAAAAGCACAACATTTGTGTTTTTAAAGCAAGTATTCACTACACAATGTTTTTAAACTAGTACGGGGTAAAAATTTCTTATTGCCTTTTTTTCCTTGAAATTGTTTCTTCCTTTTTCTCTAACTAGCTGTGGCTTTGTATGCAATAATCACAAAACCCTTTTAGGAAATTAAACATTTCGAATTCAAAACACAGCTTTTCCTTACAAAAAAAAAAAAAAACAAAGTGTACGAAATTTTTACGACTGACAGCGCTGGGAACTCGTAAATGTTTTATTGAAAGTAAAGTATTAAAGTTTTCTCTTCTTATAGCTGCAGCTTGGATGTTACATGCTTTAAAAAACACGGTTTTCTGTGCGTGCTCGCATTTATTTCAAATGTAATGCCCTCTTTACACTACGATATTACTCTTAATATTTTAAAATAGAAATCATAAATTGTTCAAAACACTTTACCGTATACGAATACTTTCTAAAACTCTCCTGAAAAGATATTGAATTGAAGTCATTGACAATGGCATGATGAGTTTTCAGGGGTCTTTTTGAGACAAAAATTACAAACATGTGCCTTTTTCAACCCTCACCGTCACCTGCAGGAGCGTCTCCGTCCCCCGGTAGCCGCTCCTAGTCTGTGACGTCCATATCCTACACACATGCACGCTCATACACATAGGCACTCACACACATACACACACGTCAACGTGCATATACACAGGTCTACGCACACACAAAAACCTACACATACACAACTGTACACATGTAACCGCCC
The DNA here is from genome assembly GCF_026930045.1 of Uloborus diversus. Taxonomy (NCBI): domain Eukaryota; kingdom Metazoa; phylum Arthropoda; class Arachnida; order Araneae; family Uloboridae; genus Uloborus; species Uloborus diversus. The sequence continues at coordinate 19,313,009 of NC_072732.1, read as the reverse complement.
AAGAGGAGAGGTAGGCTTGGAGGGACAGGAGCCATGTCTAGAAACAAGTGAGTAGGGTAGTAACCAATGAGTAGGGTCCTGTTGCAACTCGTGATTGCGAAAAACATAATTTGAATTCAAAATTTCAGAATTCAAATTAATTTTTCTTTCTTTCTTTTTTTTTTTTTTTTTTTTTTTTTTTTGCATTTTTGTCATAGATTTTGTAATTAGAGGTGCGCTGCTTCACTTTTCCAACTGTACCGTAATTTGATGAGAAGTCCGACTTCCACGGTACACACACGCCATAAGGACCCGCGTATAGGGTAGGCAACCATTCACAGCATAACAACACATTCACACAAAGAAAGGACAAGGACAGGAAAGAAAAAGTACTCCCACGCCTGAGCCGAGTCATCTATTGAACGTTAGCTTTTTTGTACAAGCTTGCTTATTTAGTTTCCGCTGAACAAAGTGCGGGAAAAAAAATTTCATTCCAACATTTCCTTATTGTTACTATTGAATCCAAAATGCCGTTTTTTGAAATGCCACACTCATTTCTACAGATACTGCCGTTTACCTGCAGAATAACTTTGCTCAAGTTTGTGACTTATAATCCTTCTGAAATCACTTGTTTTCTCGCAGTTCTATTCTAAGCACGGAAGATATGTATTTGAAGTGCGTTAAGGGGACCGTGGACCTTCCAAATAGCTCAAATCGGTCAAAAATATGATTTTTTTTTATTCCTTGGAAGTAACAATATATAACAAGTGTGCTGAATCGTATGAAAAAAACCTCTTGTTGATCTGATGTTTTATCGCGAAGTTATATGCGTTTAAAAAAAAGTAAACAGTGTGTGTTTTCGATTAAAATGGCTGTAAAACATGTAAACAAAGTCGAAAAACTAAGTAAAACTAAGTGTCAAACATGTAAACTATGTTTCAATACATTCTTACATTGGTATTAATGTCAAATATTAATCATCTTGAAAATATCTTTCGGGAGGTATTAAAATACGAAGATCATGAAATGTAGGTGATATTAGACTTAAACGTCATTTATCTCGGATTGGAATATTCAATGCTGACACAGATTGAAAAAAGCTCCATGCGACTTAATTTTTGTTCGATATGCTTAAAATTTCAGAATATGCTACTTTGGTAGTAGTTTGATAAAACTGGGTATGCATTAAGGTTTAAGAGAGTTTTATGTTGCTTAAAAATATTAAAATTTTGATTTTTATGTAATATTTGCAGCAAAAACTATTGCTTTACGCGAAAAAAAATACTGTGCTAATAATGAACCAATCCTTAAATGGATACCCAATGGAATGTTTTATTCTCTGATAAAATGCAAATTGTTTGAGAAAAGAACAAAAATTGAGTCGTATGGAACGTTTTAAAATTTTTATTTTAAATTTCAAAATTTTAACTTTTAATTAAATTTTTATTTTTTTGCATTTTTTTGCTTCATATTTTGCATGCTAATAAACTTATTAACTTTTATGCCCAGTTTCATATTTCAAAATTACTAAATAAAAGAAAAAGCTTCCAAGATCCACCATCCCCTTAAGATACTACCTTCAAATAGAGAGAAAGCGGTTCTCTCTCTTTCTCTCCCAATTTCTGTATTAATGGCTTTTCCGCGGAGCAGCTTTGTGAAGTGATTAAATTTAACTCGTTTCTCGAAAAGTGACAGAACCTGTCTTATTAGATGTCACTTGCAGATGCAGCATGGACAGTCACTTAGATAGTGCTTGGAAATTTGCAACTGTTTCAACTTTATATTCGCGTCCTGTATAAAATTGTTGCGAATCAACTATTTCGGTTTTGCATTTTACATTTATATGATCCGATGAGGGTGTTTTATTTGCAGTAAAGTTCTTCTTTATTTATGACCATTTTTTTTCCATGCATCATTTTAAGTTTTTCCCTTGTTAGAACCCGAAGCGTACGTATTTTCATGTGTTTACTACTTGTATTGTATTTTTTCACAGGGAAAAATCCGATGTTACACTTTTTGAATTCCTTGTATAGCTATTAAAGAATCTATATTTTTTACAAACTAAAAAGAAATAGGTGCAGTGGTGCACACAAGGGAGGGGTTCAGGGGGTCCGGACCCCTCCCATAGGTCTTGCCTTTTTTCCCGATTGATTATGATTCTATGTATTTTGTGCCTAATATAATTTCAAAAAAAAGGTAACCATAATTTCAGTTCTAATAAGTGAAAAAATAAAATCCTCATGTTTGAAGATTTTAAAAAATATTGAGCACTTTTCCTATAACAAATTGCCTATAACAAGCAGAATGGTGATAATAAATGAATACACTGTAATAACCATGTTTTTAGTTTTGTAATAAAAGATCAAATAAGGTGACATTTTATGAACTTCTTTAATCATATGGTGCGTCTGCAACTATGAATTTGCTTTGCTGAATCCATTTTTTTAATTACGAGAAAAGTTAATGTGTATATTATTTTGCTTTCTCGTAATGTATTTAAGTATAGTTCATTAATTAATGCTAATTATTTATTCAATAGTTTATTTTTTACTGTTTCTCGTTCTCGAGAAGCGATAAAATCAAGTCAATATGTTTGACGGCGTATTGGGATACGATATGAGAATGCGACTTTTGGTCTTGGACCCTCCCCTTCCAAAATTCCTGTGTGCACCACTGAATAGGTGCGCGGTGTAGTTTTAAGCGAGCGTGAGATGTAGAACTTATTTAAATGCATTTTTTTTTTGCTTTGTTCTAACTACTTTATATTGAAACAACAAATCCACCATGTTGTCTCGCACGTCAGCCCACTTAATCTAGTGACAAATAAGCGAATACCCCGCTTATACGAATAAAACTTCCCGGAACCGAGTATTTCCCCATAGACGCAATGTTACGGATCCCCACTTAATCGAATAATTTCCTTACATAATCGAATATTATTGTTCAATTTTCGCAAATAGCTTTGCTGAGAAAATTTTTGAATACAATTAAAACAAATTTAGTAAGAACTATTATTGAGATTAAAATATAAAATAATATTTTCCGCCAAAGGAGGGCGAGAAAAACAGCATTCGCACTCCATCAAAACATTTTCGCTATTCTATCTAATTTCTTTTGTCGTCTCAAACAAGAAGTTCCGTCTAGAACTATACGAGCCTACTTTCCCGTATACCCATACTACTTTCTAGTACCTGATCAATATTCTCATAAGTAGCTACAATCGCAAATTGCTTGAAACATAATTTTTTATTATTTTAAGCTAATTTATAGGAATAAAATATTCCTCACACATCTATAAAAAAAACGAACAAATAAAATAGCAGCAACTTTTAAACAAAGCAGCGAATACACTTTTTTCCATTAAAAAAAAATTCTTTAACAGCTTTCAAAACGAAAAAATAATAATTAAAATTAATAAGCTTATTAAAATAAATACATCATATCAAAAGAAAAAAAAATCGTTTCTTCTTCCCCTGTTGCGAAAAATAATTTTTTAAATGAATTAATGCACTTACCAAAATAAATAAAGATAGTAAAATGTCAACTTAAATACTTTTCATCGTCAAAAAAAAAAAAAAAAAAAAAAAAAAATCGTCTGCGCATATCTTTATGTAGAAACATAAATGACTTCGAGTTTATTCGCCGAAAATTGAATACCTAAATTAAATCATATCAACAATAATTATTTCACAGGTAACACCATTTTATTTATTTTTGACTTTTTTTTGTTTTTCGGGATATTTTTAAGATGCATTAAGCCTTCTTTCATGCTTTTTTAATCTTTTTCCGACTTTTACTGGGAAAGTAGGCTAAAAAGAAGCTACAAATAGCACTGACGATAATTAAATTCAATCACACCAGGAAATATAAACATTGCAGACTATAACAAATTTATAAATATTAAATGTAACAGGGAAAAAAGAAGTTAAGTGTTTTCAAAAGGACATCAGCAAACAAACCACTATTATGCACTTTTAAGAAAAATAATGTAATGAAAAAAGGTGCTAAAGAAAAAAGAAATATAACTCAGATTGTATGCAACATTTTTATAAATTTTATTCGTACTTATAAGATGTATCTTCTTTACTAATAATAAAGTTGAAAGTCTCTCTGGATCTCTCTCTGTCTGGATATCTCTCCGTCAGGATCTCTGGGACGTGCATAGTGCCTAATCCGTTCGGCCGATTTTCATGAAATTTGGCGTAAAATTAGTTTGTTGCATAAGGGTGTGCACCTCGAAGCGATTTTTCGAAAATTCGATTTTGTTCTTTTTCTATTCCAATTTTAAGAACATTTTATCGTGCAAATTATCATAACGTGGACGAGTAAATTACCAAATTTTCATAATGTGGAACCGTAACATGAGCGAGCTATTTAATATAGCGAACTGGCGAGAAATCCATTATTCATCATCCATTATTTGTGATGTGTGATTGTGTTTATCAAAGGTACACAGGCGAACCAAATGACCTTTTAATTTTCTACTACGGGCAAAACCGTGCGGGTACCACTAGTATTTAATAAATACACTATTTTGTTGTTTCTTATTGACTTATTTCATAACATAAATTACTTTCATACAGCTATTGATTTACTAATCCTACGTCTTAAAACAAATGTTGTCAATTTGGAAATCTCAAAGACAATTTCCCCGCTTAACCGAATAATGTTTCATGGAACCGACGGTATTCGTTTAAACAAGGGCGACTCTATTTCAAAATGAAAAAAATATCTATATAAATAAAACAAAGAGTATTAAGTGTGTATATTTATGTGTATGTATGTGTGTATGTTCAATATACAAATCTACAGTTTACGTCGGATCTTGACTAAATTCGGCAGGGAGGTACTTGGGCACCCGAGAAGGCACGTAGGGGTGTTTTCTATCTCCAGAAAGGGAACGAACCGTTCGAAATTTAATTTTTGGGCTCGAAAATGACAATTAAATGGCTCTTTCTAAACTTAACAGTTATTCGACCAGTTTGATTTTAGCGCCATTCGAAAGCCCATGAAAAATACCCTTGGCCTACATTTAATCCTTCGTGTTTCAAAAAAAAAAAAAAAGAAAGAAAGAAAAAACAAGGCTGTAAAATCACCAGAAGAACAGCTATAAGCATTTTTGAGCCAAAAATGGAACAGCTTCTCATTTTTAACCGACTTCAAAAAGGAGGCGGTTATCAGTTCATACCGTATGTATGTTTTTTTGTCCATTCACAGCGTCTCACCTAGTGAGCCGATTTTGATGATTCTTTTTTAATGGATACGGGATGGCTCAACTTAGATCCCATTACTTTGTTTGGCCATATTTGTTCTTGAGAAAAAAAGTTATGGGCAAAAAACAGTAAATTTTATGCAATTTTCCTATTAAATGATTAAAATGATATGAAACCCATTGTTATAAAAGTTTGGTGCCATATAACAGTAACATTAATAGTAATTGTAATGATAATTTTGAATAAAGGCTTCTCTGAAGCAATACACAATATCTTACTTTTACTAAAATATCTACATTTTCACTAAAAAGAATAAAATAAAAAAACTTTGAAAAAAAATAGAACCAACTTCAAAATTGCTCTAAAAAGTGAAAAATAATTTTATTCTTTAAACACCATCGATAATACTTTTAAACATAATTTTTGAAGTTGACGCAAAAACGATAAATAAGATCATTCACAGCCATAACTCAACAGCAACTATAAATTTAACCGGGCCTGGTTTCTTCACTACCAAATACATTATGCATTGATAACAGCATATTTGAGTAACGATATAAATGTTTCGTTCTTTACTTTGGATGATTTTCTGAAAAAAATATGAATGAAGCATCGTTACACTGGATTTTACTTTTTGTTTTTGCGTCAACTTCAAAAATTATGTTTAAAAGTATTATCGATGGTGCTTAAAGAATAAAATTATTTTTCACTTTTCAGAGCAATTTTGAAGTTGGTTCTATTTTTTTTTTCAAAAATTTTTTATTATTTACATGAATAAAACCATTCAGAAAGTGTCCACATTTTTTTTCTCGACTGTGATTAAATAAAATTTTGTTTTTAGTAAAAAGTTCCCCTTTTGATTATTATTTGGCGATTTATCTCCTTTTTTTTTTTTTGAACTGCCAGCAGAAGCAAATCTAGGATTTTAATTCTATTTATGGAGAGTCGCGTTTAATTTATTCAGGAGTTTTTGATTTGCCGTTTTCTTTTTGTAAGAGTGATTATTTTGTGGGAAATTTTACAGTATTTTTTTTTCTAATTGAAGCCTGATTATTGAACATGCGCCACTTGACATAACTTTTATTTTCAAGGAAGACAGTCCAAAGTCGGGTAATGCAATTAGTAATGAAATAAAAGATGATGAACAAAACTTATCGCTTCAGAAATCCCAGCTGTGTTTGCGATTTCTGAAGCAACACAATTTTGTTTATTACCCTTTATAAAAATACTAGCAAAAATACCCGGCGTTGCCTAGGTCAGTAATATTTGTGAGAAACAATTGCTACTTTCTTTTGTTCTCTGTTTTAACTGAAAGAACTCAAAACACACCGCTTTAAAAATTGAGCTTCATCCTTACCCATAAAAGTAAAACAGCAATAAGTATAAAGAACGAAAGAGTATTCATTTAGAAACGAAAGCGCAAAGTGAAGCATATAAAAATTTGAAGAATTTCCAAAATATATCTAACAAATACAAAGATCACTAAAAAAAACTGTGCGCTTTATTTACTTAAATAGTACACACACAAAAAAAAAGAAAAAGAAAAAATGCTCTCTACTATGTTTACCTAAGTGTGCAAAAAGTGAGTTTCCAAATGTTTAAATGACTTTGACTCATGTTTGCTCTGGAGAAGCCTTGATTCAAAATTTACATTATGATTACTTTTAATGTTTCTGTTGTTAGGCAACGAATTTTCGAAACAATGGGTTTAATCTTTAATCATTTGATGTGGAAATTACATGACATTCATAGTTTTCGATCACGCCGTTTTTAAACTAAGATTATTAGCAATAAATTATGGCCTAAGTTGTTCCCTGATAATGTAGCTATCAATGGTGAAAAAATGGTTAAAATCCCTCCAGTAGTTTTGAAGTTTACCCCGGACATCCGGACAGAGATTAGCCCTTTATGTATAAAGATTACTTTGTATTGAAATATATGAGATGTCACGTGTGGGACAACAAGGCTGCTTTTTCGGGAAATGACCCTAATGTGGTTTTTAACTGGCTAAAAAATCTACTTGCAGATCACTTTTTAAAATTTTGTGATTAAGCTCTTTTTGAACGTCAGCTCCTCTTGTGGTCTGCACCAATTTCTGCTTTACTTACTAACTTTTTACCAAGAAACAAGTTACACAACTACACTATCTTATAATACACTCGTTATTAAATGCACTACACTTTTCTCGTAGCAAAACCTATTACTGTTCTTTTTTCAAAGTAGAATAGTATGAATAAGTTGAGTCTCTTTAAAAAAAAAATTAATAAGCTTCCGTAAGGATTGAATGAGGTTTAAAAGTTTTAAACACTGTAAACTTTTCCCATTTCCGTTCAATTTTATTTCATTTTTAGGAGGAAATTGACAAAGTTAAAACTCTTTTTCAACTCGAATAACTTGCAGACGTGATATCTGTGTATGTAGTATTAGTGAGCTATGATTCATCGATCATCGATTTCATCGATCAATCGTTTGATTCATCGGTCGTGTTTATATTTTACACCTACGCTGATCAAACAATTACTCATATTTATACATGCATTCTGCATTTTCATTTATTTTAACTTTGTTTGTTTTTTGATTCAATCAAAATACCACTTTACTAAATATAGTGAAATTATTTTTTTTCCCAATGTAATACTGTGTTTGATATTTTATATCTATAGGGAGATCCAAAAGCCAGTAGACTTTACAGAACCTTTTAAATTTTGAAGTATCTTTACTAATAATAAAGCTGAAAGTCTGTCAGGATCTCTGTGACGCGCATAGCGCCTAGACCGTTCGGCCGATTTTCATGAAATTTGGCACAAAGTTAGTTTGTAGCATGGGGGTGTGCACCTCGAAGCGATTTTTCGAAAATTCGATGTGGTTCTTTTTCTATTCCAATTTTAAGAACAAAATTCTCATAAGATGGGCGAGTAAATTACGAAATTATGATTACGTGAAACCGTAACCAAGCCAATTGGCGAGAAAATTCACCGTACATGATATATGTAAATGTACAGGCGAACCAAAAGACCTTTTAATTTTCTATTACGGGCAAAGCCGTGCGGGTACCACTATTTAATAATATAAGGCTTTTAAAGAATTTTCAATTTTCCCTTTTGATTCTACAGTTGCAACTTAGTCGGGGGTTTTTTAAATTTTTTATTTTACCGTTGCTTGTTAAACACGAAAATGTCTAAAGTCACAACTTGTGGAACAAGCTCCTCATTGTTGGAAACTCATACTTACATGAGCCCCCCGTTTACCGCTCGAAACTTGACACCATTTGTGGACGACCCCTTGTGGCATTTTATGCTTGTATGAAGGTAGTGGTGTTGCCGGAAAAAAACATTCGGGAGGGGATACATTTCTGGGGGATGTAATTAGTTTCAGTGCTTTTCTACGGGGGGGGGGGTTAAAATAGAAAACATTTAGACTTACTCAGGGATACATATTTTAGGAAACCCTCTCCCCCCCCCCCCCTTTCGCTACAACTGTGTGTGAAGCTTACTTTTCCTAGTTTACAATAAAACGATGCGGTTTGCACAGAAGTACAGGGAATTTTTGTTTAAAATATGAAAAAAAAAAGCTGTATTAGCTACATGTTTAACTAAAAGGTGGTTCTAGTGCTTATGCAGAATGCAATGTTATCATATTTGTAAGAAACAAGCCAAATAGTTGCATATTGTTTAGACCTTCAGAATGTTGCGTTAATGTTGCTTTCAGAAATATTTTTGCACAAGCGATTTTTGAAGATTCAAAAAAGTGAATGCGAATTTGAAACGAACTTCGATAAAATTTTACCTTTAACTTATGTGTTTACAAGCTGTCTTTGCGTGATAAATCTTTTTCAGTAAAGCTTTTTTTAAAATGCCACGGAAATATAAGTTCGTTGCTTGAGGCACCTGGGGCACTGCCCCTTATCCTCTGGTGTGGTATGTTGATAGTTCCCCGGTTGGGGGCATGGCTTTATTTTGGCGCAGAAGATGGTTGCGTGGATGTACGAGAGATGTGGCTTCCTCTAACGGGAGTACCATAATGGTTAGCCGAAGGCTCTTCAAAGTAAATTTCAACTAAAGTTTTTCTTTATTTAAATAAGTTTAAGTATTTTTTTTTTTTTTTTTTTTTTTTTGCTTCCTACATTTTTTTTAAAGTTTTATACTTTTTTTCCCCGTGGGGGATTTCTAGGCTATTTGAATGAATAAAAATAAAATAAAATTAAGACAATGATAAAATGTTGATAAGAAATTTAAAAAGAAAATAGTGAAATGAAAATAGATAGGAGCATGCTCCCAGCCAGATTGTAGCACAATAACTAGAGTCGAAACGAGGTATAAACCCGTTTTAAAATGAAGGATTCCCAAGAATGGTTCACAGATCTCCAGCAGTGTTCAGTGTTGCCAACTTATTTTGCAAAATGGGATATAGAGAAAGAATATTATATTTTTGCCAGAAAAATGAAGCACAGTGCCTTCTACAGCCTCTTTTTAAGTTGAATACACCGAAAAATATGAAGTAGTGAAAAGTTAACACACTTGGTTAAAAGTTGTGCCTAAATAACTGTGCATAACGATCATTTATTTTCAAAAGAAACTCTGTACTCAAAAAATTTTTGATTAATTTCATGGCTTTTTCAAGGAATTAATCGATATCTTTGGGTGTATTTTTGATACAAGTATGAACTTTACATGAATACATAGAAGGACAATTCCGTGGTAACAGCCGTATCAATAGGGAAGTTTTCGATTTTTCAATTTTATTTTTATATGATAGAGTAACATGTATGAACATCATAGGTGAAAAATTTTTTGCGATACGATAAGTAGTTTTTTTTTTAAATTAATTTTTGAAGTTCAAGCGCTTGTGACGTCAAATGGCATAGGAAGTGACGTCATGCGCTCTTCCGATAGGGGAGAAGCCGAAGGTCACGCTATCGACTTCGAAGACAAAACGTAAAAGGCTTATCTCCTCGCATTTAACTCCTCGCGTTTCTGGAACATTAAACCTCTCATCCTCTCGGAAATATTCGAATATCACCATTGATGTTAGATGAGGAAGATTATTTAGATTGTGCTTTAACGAATCCGGTCTCCATAGTGTGCTCAAAAGGATTATTGAATTTCTAAAAAATATAAATATCAGCGCGCTCAAAATGTCCCTAGCGAAAACAAGGGATCATCGGCGGAAGGCTGCCCATTCGCGCCCTGTGACGTAGGCTCGTGACGTTTCAGAAGAGCGCACTTTTGCGAGTGGATTTTTAAGAATTCATTAAAAATCAACCACGGTGTTTTAAAATTCGGCGATGGTGAATTTTTTAGTTTTGATGGTCAATTAACAATATCCAATAGCCAAAATATAAACATTTAATAGGTTGCAACTTCCCTATTGTTGCACAAAGCATCCCGCGAAGACTTAAATTGTAAAGTTTTCCAGAGACATTTTTTTTTAACTTCCAATGTCGGACTACAATTAACATAAAATAAGAACACAAAGTTAGAAATAAAAATTAAGAAAAAAGAAAAGAAAGTTACATAGTAACATGTTTAGTCCATTAGGGCCCTGGTATTTCAGTAACGGCTGTGCAGAGTCGAAGAGACAGGTGCAGGCTTCGAGATTGCAGAACATGCATTTTGGGAGTTCACGTATATTTATTCTGTAACTCTGTTTTACTAGACAATCATGGCCTCTCAAGATCCAGAAAAGAGCAACTGCTTTGAAGCTCGGATGGTGTTCTCCAGAGACAATATTTATTTAATTATGTGCTAGCTGCATGTCCCGGCATTGCACGGTCTACCTCAAAAATAAAAGTTATGTCAAGTGACGCATAATCAACAATCAGGCTTTAATTCGATGAAAAAAATACTGTAAAATGTCCGATCCAAATAATCATTCTTAAAGAAAGAAAATGGCAAATCAAAAATTCCCGAAGAGATTAAACGCAACTTTCCTGATTAGCTTCTACAAAAAGAAAAAAATAATAATAATAATTAGATAGAAAAATTAATTTGAATTCTAAAATTTTGAATTCAAATCATGTTTTTCGCAATCACTAGTTGCGACATGATTCTACTCATTCGAGATTTTGTTTCTAGAAACGACTCCTGTTCCACCGAGCCTGCCCCTCCCCTTGGGTGGTTACGTGTGTATAGTTGTGTATGTGTAGGCTTGTGCGTGTGCGTGAAACTGTGCGTTTAAACGTTGGCGTGTGTGTATGTGTATGTGTATGAGCGTGCTTGTGTCTAGGACATGGATGCCACCGACCAGGAGCAGCAGCTACCGGGAGGAGTCGCGTCTGCAGAGGACGGTGGAGGTTGAAAAAGGAACCGGACATCAAGGGCGATCAAATGAAAACAATTAGCAATCGTGATTGCTCAATAAGTAGATGAATCGCTAAACAATAATCGAAAGGGGGAAATTCTTTCCTCAAAACAAAAATAAAACATTTATTTAGTCAGTGTCAAAAAAATATGTGGCAACCTTCTGAATGGTTTTAATTACGCTTATTTAAAATGAGAGATATGTTTGTCGGATTCGGGGCCGGAGGGTCCTGAGTTCGAACCTCGATGGTCGAAGACCCACCGTCGTCATTAAAGGGGACTGGGCGACGTTAAATATGCTCGTGGTCAC